>NC_133122.1:161548129-161629609 GCF_033568475.1 Henckelia pumila
GGATTTTAGTAATCCATTACTTGTGTAACCCTCAATGGTTCAGGAATACAGCTAGCCATGGGCTCACAACTCCTTGTGACTCGGAACAACAATTTCCGACTTACCCAACGAATCATGGTAAGAGCGTCTAGCAACATCGCCCCATGATTCCCTAGGTATTACTGATAGTGCCTGCAAGAACCAGTAGATTTTGGTTAGCGTACAGTACGGTCCCTTCAACCAAATATCCCGATCGAATCAACAACCATTGGTCCATCGAGAGTCGTTCGAGATTCGATAACTATGCACAACATCTTGGAGATCTATTAGTGACATCGCATGTGTTACTAGGATAACCATTAACCTAAAACACATCATGTACTCTGGCCAGAGATTCGTCACACTAATATCTCCTCAGATCGCATAGGATATCCACACTCGCAAGTATGTGGTGAATCCTTGACAACAAAGCATCGACTCCTATATGCGTCGTAACTGTACCCAATCCCGACACCTGAGGACCCCCATAGAGTCGGTAAACGAGTCAAAGCACGGTACTAGCATATAGAGTCTCAATGATGTTTCAAGTAATAACGACTAATGGTGTACAACCAAAAACGCGGACTTTATCCACTCGATAAGTGATAACCACTTGGAAAGTCCGAATAGGGTAGTTCGATCATTCATCATATGAATATCCATTTGCATGCTTCGAACATCTCTATGTTCCCTACCAATGAAACGTGGTACTCTGCATCGCAAATGCTAGTCTCAAACTCGAGCGATCCTTATCCTTATTTTCGGACGGCTCAATCGACTAGGAACTATTTAGAATATACAGTGACTATAAGATGTGTTTCATGATAGTCATCCCCATGTACTACCACATCTTACATACACTATAGTATATTCAAGGTCTTTATCAAAACAACAATAGTATATCAAATATAACAATATGAAGAAAGATAAAGTCATTGCCATTAATAAAATGTAAATTATATTAAACAAAGATTGTTTACACAAAGAGTCATAAAAGCCCTTAGCCACAAGTTGGATATCCGGGCACCCACTCTTTCAATCTCCCACTTGCCCTAAAGCCAACTAGTCATATTACGTAATCCCATTGCTTCGCGATGTTTGTCAAACAATGGTCCTGACAAGGGCTTCGTAAGCGGATCAGCGATATTGTCTGCAGAGGCCACTCTCTCGACTGTAATGTCTCCTCTTTCCACGATCTCCCGGATGATGTGGTATTTCCTCAGTATGTGTTTGGATCTTTGATGAGACCTTGGTTCCTTTGCCTGAGCAATGGCACCAGTGTTGTCGCAGTACACCGGGACTGGACCAACAGAATCTGGAATCACACCCAACTCTTGGATGAATTTCCTCATCCAAACCGCCTCTTTAGCAGCAGCTGATGGTGCAATGTATTCTGCCTCAGTGGTGGAATCCGCTGTGGTGTCTTGCTTGGAACTCTTCCAAGAGACAGCACCGCCATTGAGCACGAATACAAATCCAGAGGTTGATTTCGAGTCATCCACGTCACTTTGGAAGCTAGAGTCGGTGTAGCCTTCCAACTTCAATTCTCTTCTACCATAAACCATGAATATATTCTTAGTTCTTCTCAAGTACTTAAGAATATCCTTCACGGCTTTCCAATGCATTTGACCTGGATTGGCTTGATATCTGCTCGTGACGCTCAGAGTGTTGGAGAACTGCGATCAGATCAATCAGAATTGATACCCGGTGCAGCGGAAGTTTAAAAATTTTATATGGAACGATTCCATAATGGGTATCAAAACTTAACGATTAAATTGTGTGTGTAAAAATTAAATAAGAATTATAAATTTTTACCTCCAATCTCGAATCGAGATTATGGACACCAACAGATTGCTCTGCTCTTGTTGTATATCCCTGGAACTGATGGACGAACTGTTCTTCAATCAGGTCCACGAACGGATGTTTAATCCCTCTGATAGATTGCACTAGAAAATCTATCAGAAGTTTCTACGAAGAGAATTAACGAATTTGATCCGTTAAACCAGACTGTAATTCAAAATTCACAGACTAGATTTTTCCGAGCAGAGGGGAGGGGGGTCGGCGGCCACACTTAGAAAAATAGGGTTTTTTTCAAAAATAATTTTTGTGAACTGTTGTGTGTAATTTCTGTACTGCAATAACTTATTTATAATGTAGGCCTCTAACAGCTTAGGGCCCATTAGTCATAAGTTCAAGCCCGACAAGCAAAGCCCGCATGTTCAGAAATTAATATAAAATTCATCATGACTCCGATTGATAAACCGATTTCACCAATGTGCACAGAAACCATTTCTGCACCTTTTAAAGTCAAGATAAATTTTTCTGAATCCGAATTCAGTGATTTCCAAAAATGCCCATCCCTATGTCATTTTAGGAAATCTTACTCCTCTACTCTTAAATAAGAAGTCCAACTTCTTTGTTCATTAAATTTAACTCTTTAAATTTAACTATCTCAACGGGGATTGAAAATCCATTACTCTGTGTGACCCTCAATGGTTCAGGGATACAGCTAGCCGTGGGCTCACAACTCCTTGTGACTCGGAACTACAATTTCCGACTTGCCCATCGAATCATGGTAAGAGCGTCTAGCAACATCGCCCCATGATTTCCTAGGTATCACTGATAGTGCCTGCAAGAACCAATAGATTTTGGTTAGCGTACAGTACGGTCCCTTCATCCATATATCTCCCGATCGAATCAACAACCATTGGTAAATCGAGAGTTGTTCGAGATTCGATAACTATGTAATACATCTTGAAGATCAAATAGTGACATCGCATGTGTTACTAGGAACACCAAGTAACCTAAAACACATCATGTACTCTGGCCAGAGATTCGTCACACTAATATCTCCTCAGATCGCATAGGATATCCACACTCGCAAGTATGTGGTGAATCCTTGACAACAAAGCATCGACTCCTATATGTGTTGTAACTGTACCCAATCCCGACACCTTATGACCCCAATAGAGTCGGTAAACGAGTCAAAGCACAGTACTAGCATATAGAGTCTCAATGATGTTTCAAGTAGTAAGGACTAATGGTGTACAACCAAAACCGCGGACTTTATCCACTCGATAAGTGATAACCACTTGGAAAGTCCGGATAGGGTAGTTCGATCATTCATCGTATGAATATCCATTTGCATGCTTCGAACATCTCTATGTTCCTTACCAATGAAACGTGGTACTCTGCATCGCAAATGCTAGTCTCAAACTCGAGCGATCCTTATCCTTATTATCGGACGGCTCAATCGACTAGGAACAGTTTAGAATATACAGTGACTGTTGGAGAACGCGGCTTTCAGATCAAACAAGATTGATACCCGGTGCAGCGGAAGTTTAAAATTATTTATTATATGGAAAAATTCCATATTGGGTATCAAATCTTTACGATTAAATTACGTGTGTGTAAAAATTAAATAACAATTATAAAATTTTTACCTTTAATCTCGAATCGAGATTTTGGACACCAACAGATTTCTCTGCTCTTGTTGTATCTCCCTGGAACCGATGGATGAACTGTTCTTCAATCAGGTCCACGAATAGAGATTTAATCCCTCTGATAGATTGCACTAGAAAATCTATCAGAAGTTTTCTACGAAGAGATTAACGAATTTGATTCGTTAAACCAGACTGTAATTCAAAATCACAGGCTGGATTTTTCTGACCGAGAGAGGGAAAGGGGGGGCGGCCACACACGTTAGAAAATTACTTAGGTTTTCGAAAATTGTGACCTATTGTATCTAATTTCTGTACTGCAATAACTTATTTATAATGTAGGCCACTAACAGCTTAGGGCCCATTAGTCATAAGTTCAGGCCCGACAAGCAAAGCCCGCATGTTCAGAAATTAATATAAAATTCATCGTGACTCCGATTGATAAACCGATTTTACCAATGTGCACAGAAACCATTTCTGCACCTTTTAAAGTCAAGATAAATTTTTCTGAATCCGAATTCAGTGATTTCCAAAAATGGCCATCCCTATGTCATTTTAGGAAATCTTACTCCTCTACTCTCAAATAAGAAGTCCAACTTCTTCGTTCATTAAATTTAACTCTTTAAATTTAGCTATCTCAACGGGGATTAAAAATCCATTACACTGTGTGACCCTCAATGGTTCAGGGATACAGCTAGCCGTGGGCTCACAACTCCTTGTGACTCGGAACAACAATTTCTGACTTGCCCATCGAATCATGGTATGAGCGCCTAGCAACATCGCCCCATGATTCCCTAGGTATCACTGATAGTGCCTACAAGAACCAGTAGATTTTGGTTAGCGTACAGTACGGTCCCTTCATCCATATATCCCGATCGAATCAACAACCATTGGTATATCGAGAGTCGCTCGAGATTCGATAACTATGCAATGCATCTTGAAGATCAAATAGTGACATCGCATGTGCTACTAAGAAACCATTTCTTAAATCACATCATGTACTCTGGCCAGAGATTCGTCACACTAATATCTCCTCAGATCGCATAGGATATCCACACTCGCAAGTATGTGGTGAATCCTTGACAACAAAGCATCGACTCCTACATGTGTTGTAACTGTACCCAATCCCGACACCTGATGACCCCAATAGAGTCGGTAAACGAGTCAAAGCACAGTACTAGCATATAGAGTCTCAATGATGTCTCAAGTAGTAAGGACTAATGGTGTACAACCAAAACCGCGGACTTTATCCACTCGATAAGTGATAACCACTTGGAAAGTCCGGATAGGGTAGTTCGATCATTCATCATATGAATATCCATTTGCATGCTTTGAACATCTCTATGTTCCTTACCAATGAAACGTGGTACTCCGCATCGCAAATGCTAGTCTCAAACTCGAGCAATCCTTATCCTTATTATCGGACGGCTCAATCGACTAGGAACAGTTTAGAATATACAGTGACTATAAGATGTGTTTCATGATAGACATCTCCATGTTCTACCACATCTTACATACACTATAGTATATTCAAGGTCTTTATCAAAACAACAATAGTATATCACAATATAACAATATGAAGAAAGATAAAGTCATTGCCATTAATAAAAGTGTAAATTATATTAAACAAAAGATTGTTTATACAAAGAGTCATCAAAGCCCTTAGCCACAAGTTGGCTCACCGGGCACCCACTCTTTCAGTGACTATAAGATGTGTTTCATGATAGCCATCCCCATGTGCTACCACATCTTACATACACTATAGTATATTCAAGGTCTTTATCAAAACAACAATAGTATATCACAATATAACAATATGAAGAAAGATAAAGTCATTGCCATTAATAAAAGTGTAAATTATATTAAACAAAAGATTGTTTATACAAAGAGTCATCAAAGCCCTTAGCCACAAGTTGGCTCACCGGGCACCTACTCTTTCAATCTCCCACTTGCCCTAAAGCCAACTAGTCATACTACGTAGACCCATTGCTTCGCGATGTTTGTCAAATAATGGTCCTGGCAAGGGCTTAGTAAGTGGATCAGCGATATTGTCTGCAGAGGCCACTCTTTCGACAGTGATGTCTCCTCTTTCCACAATCTCCCGGATGATGTGGTATTTCCTCAGTACGTGTTTGGATCTTTGATGAGACCTTGGTTCCTTTGCCTGAGCAACGGCACCCGTGTTGTCACAGTACACCGGGACTGGACCAACAACTTCAGGAATGACGCCCAACTCTTGGACGAAATTCCTCATCCAAACGGCCTCTTTAGCAGCAGCTGATGCTGCAATGTATTCTGCCTCAGTGGTGGAATCCGCTGTGGTATCCTGCTTGGAACTCTTCCAAGAGACAGCACCGCCATTGAGCATGAACACAAATCCAGAGGTTGAATTCGAGTCATCCACGTCACTTTGGAAGCTAGAGTCGGTATAGCCTTCCAATTTTAGTTCTCTTCCTCCATATACCATGAACATATTCTTAGTCCTTCGTAAGTACTTAAGAATGTCCTTCACGGCTTTCCAATGTATTTGACCGGGATTAGCTTGATATCTGCTCGTGAAACTCAGAGCAATTGCTACATCCGGTCTGGTAGATATCATCCCATACATGATACTACCTATGGCTGACGCATATGGTACATGTGTCATTTTCTCTATCTCTTTATCAGTCTTGGGACACATAGACTTGGATAGAGAAACTCCATAACACATGGGTAGATGTCCTCTCTTGGACCTATCCATTGAAAACCGTTTCAATATGGTGTCGATGTAGGTTGATTGAGTGAGTCCTATCATTCTTTTAGATCTATCTCTATAGATCTGTATCCCTAGAATATAGGATGCCTCACCCAAATCCTTCATCGAGAATCTACCTGATAACCATATCTTTGTTGACTGCAACATCCCTACGTCATTCCCAATGAGTAGGATGTCATCAACATAAAGTACTAAGAATGTCACAGCATCCTTAACTACTTTCTTGTACACGCATGGTTCCTCCGGGTTCTTGATGAAACCAAAATCCTTTATTGTTTCATCAAATTTCTGGTTCCAACTTCTTGATGCTTGTTTTAGACCATAAATTGATCTCTGAAGCTTGCATACCTTATGCTCGCTTCCCATGGATGTGTACCCCTCAGGCTGCTTCATATAGATTTCTTCCTTAATGTCTCTATTAAGAAAAGCAGTCTTCACATCCATTTGCCATATCTCATAGTCATACCAAGCAGCTATGACAATAAGGATTCTTATGGACTTGAACATTGCAACTGGTGAAAAGGTTTCATCATAGTCAACTCCTTGTCTTTGAGTATAACCTTTCGCCACCAATCGCGCCTTGTAGGTCAATACCTTACCATCAGGCCCAAGCTTTCTCTTGTAGATCCATTTACACCCTATTGGAACAATTCCATCGGGAGGATCTACTAAAGACCAAACTTGGTTTGTATGCATCGAATCTATTTCCGACTGCATAGCTTCAAGCCATAAATTTGAATCCGCATCAGAAATTGCTTCCTTGAAGTTTCTTGGATCACATCCAACATCGGGTTTATCTTGATCCCCTTCAAGAAGAAGACCATATCGAATAGGAGGTCTAGAAGTCCTCTCGGATCTTCTAGGTATAGGCGTGTCTATCAATGGTTCCTAAGGTGTAGGATCGTTATTTTGTATTTCGGGTTCTTCTCAAATTTCTTCGAGTTCCATCATCTCGCCTTTCTTATCTAATAAGAACTCCTTCTCCAAGAAGATGGCATTCCATGAAACAAACACCTTTGTTTCAGCAGGATGATAGAAATAATATCCGATTGAATTCTTCGGATACCCTACAAAATAACATAAGGTGGATCGACTATCCAACTTATCTCCCACTGTCTGCTTCACGTAAGCAGACATCCCCAAATCCTCAAGTACGAATACTTAGGAGCTTTGCCATTCCATAACTCGTATGGTGTTTTGTCCACTGCTTTAGTGTGGACGTTGTTCAACAACAATACCGCCGTTTCAAGCGCATAGCCCCAAAACGAAGGTGGAAGCTCAGTGAAGCTCATCATGGATCGAACCATGTCCAACAAAGTTCGATTACGACGCTCCGATACACCATTCAGCTGAGGTGTCATAGGAGGAGTCCACTGAGAGAAAATCCCATTCTCTTTCAGATAGTTCAAAAACTCGGTACTCAAGTATTCTCCACCTCGATCTGATCGAAGTGCTTTAATACTTTTACCTAGCTTGTTTTCTACTTCAGCCTTGAATTCTTTGAACTTTTCAAATGCTTCAGACTTATATTTCATTAAATATAAATACCCATACCTAGAATAATCATCAGTAAAGGTAATGAAGTAGGTGTGGCCATATTGAGTACCAACTCTAAATGGACCACAAACATCTGTATGGATCAAATCCAACAGATTTTGACTACGCTCAGGTTTCCCCTTAAAAGGAGATTTAGTCATTTTTCCTTTCAGGCAGGATTCACAAGTAGGTAGAGAGTTAATATCAGACATATCAAACATGCCCTCTCCCACTAGCTTGTTCATCCTCCTTGAGAAAATATGACCTAACCTAGCATGCCAAAGGTTTGCCGGGTTTTGGCTATCAATTTTCCTTTTGTTTGTTGTTGCCGGTTTATCAACATAATTTATTGGAACATCTTTTAGTTTTAAGTTATATAGATCATTTTCAAGTTGTCCATTTCCAATCAAACATTCATTCTTGTAAATATTGCAAATCTCATTCACAAAATTGCAAGAATAACCATCTCTATCAAGCATAGAAACAGAAATAATGTTTTTAATCAAATCCGGAACAAATAAAACATCTCTCAAAAGTAACTTAAAACCGTTCTGCAAAATTAAATAAATATCTCCCACAGCTTTAGCTTCAACTCTGGAACCATTTCCGAGCCTCAGCTGGGTCTCACCCATTCTAAGCCTGCGACTTCTTGTCATCACCTGCAAATCATTGCAAATGTGAGATCCACATCCGGTATCCAATACCCAAGAAGTAGTATTAAGTGAAACATTTATTTCAATATAGAACATACCCTTCGCAGTTTGCAACTGCTCTCGATATTCCTTGCAGTTACGCTTCCAATGACCGGGCTTCTTGCAGTAATGGCAAACATCCTTGGACTTTTCCATGTTTGAAGCCTTTGTCTTGTACTTCTTCTCGGGTTCGATTTTCTTGGGTGGGGCAGAACGTTTCTTACCCTTTGTACTTGGCCCCTTCTTAGAAGAAGAGGAGCCCACCAAGAAAGCCGGTTTATCCTTCTTTAAAATGGATCATATGTTACAAGCATATTGACCATCTCTTCAAGGGAGACCTCTATCTTGTTCATATTGAAATTCACCACAAATCTGTCAAACGAAGAAGGAAGAGATAGAAGTAGTAAGTCCACGTTGAGTTCATGCTCCAACACCAAATCAAGGGTTACCAACTTCTGTATGAGCCAAATCACTCGTACCCCATGATCACGGACCGAAGTCCCTTCACGCATGCGACACGTCATTAGCTCCTTTACAGTAGCAAACCTTTCAGCCCTCGATTGAGCCCCAAAAAGTTCCTTGAGTTGTACGTGAATGTCAGCAGCATTCACGGTGTCCTCAAATCGCCTCTGGAGTTCATCAGACATCGAGGCTTGCATATAGCATTTGGCCTTGATATCAGGGTCCCACCATGTATCAAGTTTGGCTAACTCTTCCGGACTTATGTCAGCTGGTGCTTCCTTCGGAGGAGATTTTTCTAACACGTAGAGCATCTTCTCCGAAGTCAAGACAATCTTCAACTTACGGAACCATTCCGTATAGTTTGCGCCAGTCAATTTAGTTTGTTCGAGGATCGAGAAAAGTGGATTACGCGAATTCATCTTTATGAAATACTGAAAAGAAACAGACAAATATCAGTGATTGTTTAATTAATTTACTAAGACATAAAATAGGCGAAATTTATTTTATGAATCTCACTCCCACTATTTTAACGATTTCACTACCCTTTAGTGAAAACGGGAAACTGTTTTCCTTAGTGAGAACATGGTGTCCAATTGACAAACTATGGTCCCGAATAATATCAGCCAACCATAATTTTCAAAAGGTAGAGCCCATTTGCTTCCAAAGCAACCTCCACGTTTTTACCTCATGTCCAATAAGGGCCCAATAATATGACGCCGTTTATTGTGACATGTCAAGATGACCCATCAATATTAAGTTGTGATGGACGGTCGCCATGTAGATCCCCCAATAATATGAGCCGATCCCATGGGAGTTCCACCCAACTTACAACATGTGTCGATCCAATGTACAGCTTTCCGACGAACGGGCCCCCCCAATAATATGAGCCGGACCGTATCCGCGGGTAGCATCTCATACATTGATCGTTGATGGAAGGTAGGAACATTTAAACAATTTTAAATTTCCTTTATTTATCTTGATATCAATTTTAAATCATATTTAAAATTAGGATTTTAATTTTGAAAATTTGTCTCATCATTTTAAAATTTTGTATGCTTGCCGGATTCACACAATTTTGTCTAAAACATGCATACAACAATAATATCACATATTATATAGGATGATCGATTCCATTTCTAATCGACCCGTGGTTGCCAATCACGAGTCTTAGTCCAATCCTAGGTAATATGCAGTATGCAATGCAATCCTATTACATTGAGCTTTCAATTTACATTTCTTCTTTCTTTATTGTCTGCTGGGCCCACCTCCATCTTCAAATCTTCATCTCCCACTAAATCTAATGTATTTACAATAAATAACAATGACAAGTAGGGGATACATTTCAAGGGGTGGGAACGGGCCATAAACCAGGCCCAATTTTATTACATATGACATTCATATTGGGCCATAAACCAGGCCCATTAATAAATCCAACAACAATAAACACAAATGTAAATTCCTAACATACACCTACAAAATTGGTCATGGCAATCGATCATCCTTATCAAATAACATTTAATTCAAAATTAATTTATTGGATAACATGCAATGGAAATTTAAATTTAAAAGGATAAAATCATATTCCATATATAAAATCTTATTTTACATACAAAATCATATTTTATCTTTTTATCAAATAAAATCATATTTTATCTATAAAATCCAATTTTATACATAAAATCATATTTTACTCAATATATCCATAAGATCATATCTTATCATCAATTGTACCAAAAATAATTAATTTCATAAAATCTGATTTAACGGATAAAAATATTTAAATTTTCCAAAAATTCAAATTTATCCAAAAATCAATTTTAAAATTTTCGGACTCGAACAATTCGATCCGATGCCTCGTGGACCAATCAAAAACAATTTTTGATCGGACCAAAAATAGAATTTTAACATATTAAAATTTTAATTTAAAAATTAAAAATAATTTTTCGCGGGCCGCCCGGGACACTCCCGGGCTGCCCGCTCCCCAAAGGGGCTCGGGCCGGGCAGCCCGGCTGCCCCTAGGGCAGCGACCATCGCTGCCCCCCCCGGGCAGCGATCCAATCGCTGCCCGGGTTTTGCCCGGAAAAATTTTATTTTTAAAATATTTATTTTGTTTTAAAAACCGAGGCTTAAAAATTTTTGTACAATCGATTAATTTAATCGCTTGATCTGAGCAACCTGGCTCTGATACCACTGTTGGAGAACTGCGATCAGATCAATCAGAATTGATACCCGGTGCAGCGGAAGTTTAAAAATTTTATATGGAACGATTCCGTAATGGGTATCAAAACTTAACGATTAAATTGTGTGTGTAAAAATTAAATAACAATTATAAATTTTTACCTCCAATCTCGAATCGAGATTATGGACACCAACAGATTGCTCTGCTCTTGTTGTATATCCCTGGAACTGATGGACGAACTGTTCTTCAATCAGGTCCACGAACGGATGTTTAATCCCTCTGATAGATTGCACTAGAAAATCTATCAGAAGTTTCTAAGAAGAGAATTAACGAATTTGATCTGTTAAACCAGACTGTAATTCAAAATTCACAGACTGGATTTTTCCGAGCAGAGGGGAGGGGTCTCGGCGGCCACACTTAGAAAAATAGGGTTTTTTTCGAAAATAATTTTTGTGACCTGTTGTGTGTAATTTTTGTACTGCAATAACTTATTTATAATGTAGGCCGCTAACAGCTTAGGGCCCATTAGTCATAAGTTCAAGCCCGACAAGCAAAGCCCGCATGTTCAGAAATTAATATAAAATTCATCATGACTCCGATTGATAAACCGATTTCACCAATGTGCACAGAAACCATTTTTGCACCTTTTAAAGTCAAGATAAATTTTTTTGAATCCGAATTCAGTGATTTCCAAAAATGCCCATCCCTATGTCATTTTTGGAAATCTTACTCCTCTACTCTTAAATAAGAAGTCCAACTTCTTTGTTCATTAAATTTAACTCTTTAAATTTAACTATCTCAACGGGGATTAAAAATCCATTACTCTGTGTGACCCTCAATGGTTCAGGGATACAGCTAGCCGTGGGCTCACAACTCCTTGTGACTCGGAACTACAATTTCCGACTTGCCCATCGAATCATGGTAAGAGCGTCTAGCAACATCGCCCCATGATTCCCTAGGTATCACTGATAGTGCCTGCAAGAACCAATAGATTTTGGTTAGCATACAGTACGGTCCCTTCATCCATATATCCCGATCGAATCAACAACCATTGGTAAATCGAGAGTCGTTCGAGATTCGATAACTATGCAATACATCTTGAAGATCAAATAGTGACATCGCATGTGTTACTAAGAAACCATTTCTTAAAACACGTCATGTACTCTGGCCAGAGATTCGTCACACTAATATCTCCTCAGATCGCATAGGATATCCACACTCGCAAGTATGTGGTGAATCCTTGACAGCAAAGCATCGACTCCTATATGTGTTGTAACTGTACCCAATCCCGACACCTTATGACCCCAATAGAGTCGGTAAACGAGTCAAAGCACAGTACTAGCATATAGAGTCTCAATGATGTTTCAAGTAGTAAGGACTAATGGTGTACAACCAAAACCGCGGACTTTATCCACTCGATAAGTGATAACCACTTGGAAAGTCCGGATAGGGTAGTTCGATCATTCATCGTATGAAAATGAGGATCATGAACCAAAATCTTTTGGTAAATGTAAAACTCGTCATGATTGGGTCAAATGGAAAGATGCCATCCAGGTTGAATTGGATTCTGTTAGAACCTAATGGGGGGGGGATTTAGGTTCTATTGGCAACTTTAGCAATTTAAAGCGATTATGCAAGTACGCAAGCGGAAGACTTAAGCAATCAAATAATAAGTGCGGTAAAAAAATGCGTAATGTAAATAAAGCAGTAAAAGGGATAAGAGATGTTTATGGAAGTTCGACGATAAATCGTCTACGTCTCCCCTTCTTGGTTAAGTCGATTAACCAAGGATCCACTAGCACTTCGAACGTCTTGGCCTTGATGGATCCAAGGATAGCCTTACAACTTGACACGATCACCGCGCCGATACAACTCAACACTCTTGGCCTTAAGGGCTCCAAGGATAGCCTCAACACTCGTAAAATACACTTGGCTTCACACACAAGTGTTTACAAAACCGAGCAACCAACTCACAAACTAACAACCCTCGATATTACAACCCCGAATACAACTCGATATGTGAATATATTTTGAACACTCAAAAGGGGCTACAAATTGCTCAACAAATGGCTTGAATAATGCTTGATAGGATTGAGAGACTTGAAGATGTTGGGATGGATTGAATGGCCTCGGAATGCCTCCTTTTATAGCTGAAATTTTGGCATCGATCGGAACTTCCGATCCCTGCATCGGAGCTTCCGAAATTTGAATTCTGAGACACGCGGGTGTACTGGATCGGAACGTCCGATCCACTTTCGGAGCTTCCGATCGGCGCAATAAATGTGGTGTCGGGCAAAAGTCTTCCGGACAAGATTATCAGGCGGCCATTCAAGATCGGAACGTCCGATCACGTTCGGTGTTTCCGATCTGCTTCACTTCGTTGCCTCCGATCTGCTTCCGAACAATATAATATTCCTTAGAAATTGATCGGACCTTCCGATCATAGATCGGAGCTTCCGAACCTGTTCTTCGTAGCTTCCGTTCTTCATTCCGAACAATATAAAAATCCCTGAAATAGATCGGAGCTTCCGAACCATGATCGGAGCTTCCGATCTACCCTTAGCTTCCGAAGATGCTTCTGATCATGATCGGAGGTTCCGATCTCCAATCAGAGCTTCCGATCCCGTAGCAGTAAACTTCTTCGAATTTTGTTTTTGATCTTGAGTATGAATTTAGTCTTAATTCATCTTGAAAATTTTAACTCTGTAATAAGCTCAATGTAAATATTAGTAACATTTTAACCTAGTTTTGTTAATCATCAAAACATAGAGAAATAAGACTTGTTAATGCATTAAAAATATTAATCTCATAATTCGATATTTATATGCGTTTAAGACGTAACAGATTCGCTGAATAAATGCAATATTTTTGGACCTATAGTCCTCACACCTGAAGGTGTAAAACCTGTTGGATACAAATGGGTTTTTATTCGAAAGCGAAATGAGAAAAATAAAATAGTCAGATATAAAGCTAGACTTGTTGCACAAGGTTTTTCTCAAAGGCCTGGAATTGATTATGAAGAAACGTATTCTCCTGTTATGGATGCAATTACGTTTTGATATTTGATTAGTTTGGCAGTGTCTGAAAATTTGGAAATGTGTCTTATGGATATTGTTACAGCTTACTTATACGGATCACTTGATAGTGATATATACATGAAAATCCCTGAAGGATTTAAGATGCCTGAAGCACAAAGTTCAAAACCCAGAGAATTTTATTCTGTAAAATTGCAAAGATCATTATATGGGTTAAAGCAATCCGGCCGAATGTGGTATAATCGGCTAAGTGAGCACTTGATGAAAAAGGGATATGTAAATGATCCAATATGCCCTTGTGTTTTCATCAAGAAAACAACATCCGGATGTGTAATTATTGTTGTATATGTTGATGATTTAAACATTATTGGAACGAATAAAAAAATTCAAGAAGTTATGATGTACTTGAAAGAAGAATTCGAAATGAAGGATCTTGGAAAAACCAAGTATTGTCTGGGTTTGCAAATCAAACAAAAAGAATGTGGAATTTTTGTTCACCAGGCAAATTATACAGAAAAGATCCTTAAACATTTTAATATGGATAAATCAAATCCATTAAGTACTCCAATGGTTGTAAGATCATTAAACATAGAAAAGGATCTATTCCGTTCATGTGGAGATGATGAAGTTATTCTTGGTCCAGAAGTACCATATCTAAGTGTCATTGGTGCCCTTATGTATCTTGCAAATTGCACTAGACCTGATATATATTTTGCTGTAAATTTATTGGCAAGATTCAGTTCATATCCAACAAAGAGGCACTGGAACGGAATTAAACATATATTTCGTTATCTACGAGGAACAACAGATTTGGGACTTTTGTACTCAAAAGACACCAATCAAAGTATCATTGGTTATGCTGATGCTGGATATTTATCTGATCCACATAAGGCACGTTCTCAAATCGGATATGTATTTACTCGTGGAGGCACCGCAATTTCTTGGCGTTCACAGAAACAAACACTTGTAACAACTTCATCAAATCACGCTGAGATTATTGCGCTACATGAAGCAAGCCGTGAATGTGTTTGGCTAAAATCAATGACACAACATATCCAAACTTCTTGTGGATTATCAGTAGACAAGAAGCCTGTGACGTTGTATGAAGACAATGCTGCATGTATTGCTCAAATGAAAGAAGGATACATCAAAAGTGACAGAACAAAACATATACCCCCAAAGTTCTTTGCCTACACTCAAGAGCTTGAGAAGAATAAAGATATTGATATCTGTTATATTCAATCAAGTGAGAACTCATCAGATCTCTTCACAAAGGCACTTACCACGACGATATTCAGAAAACATATATACAACATTGGGATGCGCAATCTGCGGAATATGTGAAAAATCACTCATGTTAACATGAGGGGGAGTTTATGTGGCTGCACTCTTTTTCCCTTACTATGGTTTTTATCCCACTGGGTTTTTTCTAGTAAGGTTTTTAACGAGGCAGTATAAAACACGTAATGAAGACAGTCATCATATCACGATCATCATCACAAGGGGAGTGTTGAAAAATATTATTATTATTAATATTATGTTGAATATTGAATGTTGAATGTTGAATATTGAGTTGTAAAATGTGGAAAATTAGTGTGTGATGATGTAGATGATGATGTATTTATTTTTGGACTAATCTCAAATGTGGATCTATAAATAGGTCTTCATTTGTGATGAAAAATACAATTGAGTTGAGAGAAAAATATTATAAAGTGTAGAGTTTGATAAATTTTGAGTTTTGGAGTATTTACTTTTTACCGTAAATTTTTACTTTTTCACAACACCCATCTATTAATTTGAACTTTCTTGTATTATTTTAGCTTTAATAGGTATCTTATATCGTTTAAATATTGATATTCTAAAATACATATTTTAAAAATACTTTTTAAATTTATTTGACATAAATAATTATTTTAATTTTTTCAAATTACCTGTTAATTAATTTAGGGTACCTGATATTCTAAAATACATATTTTTAACACACTTTATTATAACAATCAAATATGTATTTTTATATTTGTTATATTCCGAAATTTACTAATACATATTTTTAACACATAATTATATTATCTGACTTAATTATTTTAATTTAGCACTTAAAAATAATTATCAATAAATTTATCAAATAATTAAACTATTAGCATTGGGTCCTTACAAATGTCGCGAAAAAGGAGAAGAAAGAATTGAGTTGACAAAATTAAAAAAGAAAACTCAATTCGCATGGTTCTTTTTTAAAACAAAAAAAGACAACAATTTAACAAAAGCGTTGTCTCAATTCTTTAAAAAAAACGTTGTCTTATACTACATAAAACAATTAAAAAAACACACAACAGTTAAAAAAACTCTTGTCGTAGAGCTCTAAAATATCATTCAACATAATAGTTCAAATTCTATTTAGATATTTTAAATTGAATTGTTAATTTCATGTGATTAGAAAAAATTATTGACTTAATCATCATTCATTAGTAATATTAAACAGATAAATATTACTACGTTATTCTTTAATTCGTTCCTCACATTCGTTATATTTTATTCATTCTAAATTTTTTATTATCACATAATAAACATCATATTGTTTAACAAGCGTGAATTCATAATTTTAAGTTTTAATCATATTAGAATTAGGTTTTATAATTTATTTGATCGTTGATAAGCTTAATTCTATTACCTACACACATAAAATGAGATTATTATTCCACAAATTCTCTTAATATATATAATGATTTAATTAGTTTTTCAAAATATATAAACGCGATAATGTGTTATAAGATTTATATCATAATCTTTTCATCTCAATTATATAGATCTAATGTTTTCTTCACACAGATAAAGAGAAATCATTGAAAAATAACGTGTAAAAGCTTCTTATTTTATTCATGTTTAATGTATGAAAAAAATGTTCTCGTATTTTTCGTGACTATAGATATGTATTGGTGTAAACAAAATTACTAAATACGATATAAATTATAAACTTATATATTTTACATTTGAGATTGAGATTAGATAAACAAATAAAAAAGGCAGTTGATGTTTTTCATTTCCATTAGGTCATATTTATAAGTAAAATTTTTATTTCATTAGGGATGTTTTTCTAAATAATATAATATAATTCATGTATTTAAAAAATTATATTTTGTTGATATCATCCAAAGTATATCATAAAATCTAAAATAAAAGAATTATTAATATTAAATTTTAAGATATTTTGTGTTTTATCTCAAACTTTGATAAAATTTTGGTAAGACAAAATTAAAGTTTAAGTTTTTATTATTAAAAATTTGAGTTTATATATATATATATATATAAGTTTTCAGCTGTCAACAAATTCCTTCCCACTTTATTCCCGACCACTACAATCCGATGATGGGTTTTAGTGGTGAAAAAAATCAAAATAAAAAACAACTGAAACCCACCACCAGGTTTTAGTGGTCGTGCATGACGTGGGGAGGAATTGTTGGGCAGCTGAAATATATATATATATATATATATATATATATATATATATATATATATATATATATATATATATATATATAATTTTGATCTCCTGCACCCTAGGGTGCAGGAAATCTGTGAGCGACCACTAAACCCCGGTATAGGATTTTACTGGTTTTTTTTATTTTTTTGCACATCTAAAACCCACTACCGGATTTTAGTAGTCGCTCACAGATTTCCTGCACCCTACCGAGTTTTAGTTGTTTTTTTTTTATTTTTTTGCACCACTAAAACTCACTACTGGGTTTTAATGATCGTTCACAGATTCCCTGCACCCTAGGGTGCAGGGGATCAATATTATATATATATATATATATATATATATATATATATATATATATATATAATCATAGTTGTCTGCTATATATAGTAATTTTTGCCAAAACGTAATTACCAAGAAAATAAATAATGATAATCAAATATATATATACAATGATGATTTTCGGTTCAAAATTTGAAAATTTGATATGATATTATCAACTATTGTTTATTTTAATTAGTCTTTTGTATGCAAAAATATCCACAAACAATATAGATGATAATATTCCTATTTTTTGTTCAAAATTTTAAATTTGATTGAATGTTATCATTATTTTTTAATTTCACTTATTTTTTGTATATCCACATACACATGAAAAATATCCATAAATTCTATTTGTAATAATGTTCTGAATTTCGGTTCACAATTCAAAATTTGATCGAATGTTATAACTAATTTTTTATTTCAGTTAATTTTTGTGTCCTCGTGTCATGAACATTTCTATAAATGCTATATATGATAATATAAAAATTTTCAGTTCTATATTTAATTGGATGTTATCAGTACTTTTCTATGTGCTAATATACTAATTTTCGTTTTAAAATTGAAAATTTGATAGAATGCTATCATGACTTTATAATTTCAAATAATTTTTGGTGTGCATATATATGTGAAAATTTTCACAAATGATATACATAATAATGTTTTATTTTTTAATTTTAGTTAATTTTTTTTGTCCACATATATATATATATATGTGAAAATTTCATAAAATTTATAATTGATAGTATACAAATTTTTGTTCAAAATTTACAATATATATGTTCAGATGTTATGACTAATTTTAAATTTCAATTAATATTTTTTCCATATATATCTGAATATTTTCATAAATGCTATTTATGATAATGTATCAATTATTTATTCAAAATTTGAAATTTGATCGGATGATATCAATATTTTTTCGTGTTCATATATATATGTTGAAATTTTCATAAATGCTATTAATAGCGCACCAATTTTTTATTCAAAATTTGAAATTTGATCGTATGTTATCGGTACTTTTTAATTTGAGTTAATATTAAGTATCCATATGTACGTGAAAAGTTTTTTTTGACAACATGTACGTGAAAAGTTTTATAAATTATATATATATATGTACCAATTTTCAGATAAAATTTGAAATTTGATAGGATATTATCACTTTTTTTTTAATTTCAGTTAATTTTTTGTTTATATATATATATATATATATATATATATATATATATATATGCGTGTGTGTGTGTGTGAGTGTGTTACAATTTCTACAAATGTTATATATGTGAACTAATTTTCGATTTAAATTTGAAATTTGATCGGATATTATGACATATCCTTATTTCATATAAAAATAATTAAAATTTTAATCAAATATATTCATCGACAATGACAAAAAATTGATATTTATTCTTTAGATATCAATTTATATTCTTTCTTCTAGTGTATTGATGCACGCGTTGCGTGTTTGTACAATATTTTTAAAATTAATTTGATTTATATTCAAATAAAAGTAATATCAAATACGAGTAATATTGATTTAACCCCACAAAATTGTTATCCACATTCAAACGTTATCTCAAATAATATAAATATTTTTTACAATAATATTTAAAAATCAAATAAATTTATTATATCATATCGATAATTTTAGATAAAATTTCAAATACTAATTTTTCTTTAATACTAGTTGACATATAAAAACAAAGGTTTTGTATTTGAATTTTTAAATAAAATCAAAATTTTATTTTTTAAGAAAAATCAAGATTTTTTTATTTCAATAAAGATTTAATTTAAAATTTAATATCCTAGTTTTTAAAAGTATAATAATTTGTAAATTTACTCAATGAGCATATAAACGGCTAAACGAGCCGAGTTCGAGAAACCATATAAACCAATATATATTCACGAGCCAACAAAATGAGCCGAGCCCGATACCAAACCAAGCTCAATCTGACGAGCCACTAAACGAGCCGAGCCCGAGCTAACGAGCCACCTAAACGAGCCGAGCTTGAGCTCAAGTTCCCGAACCTATTAACGAACATGTTCGCGAGCTAATGAACCGAACATCCTTAAACTCAAACTCAGCTCGTGAAAATTGTCGAGCTCAAAATTAAACTCGAGCTCGACTCGATAAACTTAACAAACGAGCTCGAACGAGCTTTTTTCCCGAACCAAGCTTCAAATAGCTCGCGAAGAGTGCGGTTCGTTTACATCCCATTCTAATTTATAAAATAAGAGCAACCTAGATAATTGAATTTAAGCATAAAACTGTCCGACATGTGAACTCATCAGTATTTGACTGGTCCGTCTCGGTCACCGTGACCGACGTGGACAAAACTAATTTTTTAAAAATAAATAGTACAAAGTCACGCTTCTGTAATGGCGCGACTCTTTTGTCTTGTCTCCCAACTCCCAAGGTAATTCATTGAAGTCTGCATATTGTGATACAACAATTTAGATATCAGTCCCTAAACCCAAACACAATTTCATCCTCAGTCCCTTGTCAAAAAAATATAGTTTAAACTCCCTAGGCCTACATAATTTTTTTGATAAAATTCGGTACAAAACGTTGAAAATATGGTACAAATACACGATATTTGAGTATCAACTATGGTAGATCTGATACAAATATATGATTTTTGAGTACTAAGAAAATATTGATATTAATGACACATTTATCTTATTTTGATGAAAATCGGTACAAAACATTGAAAATATGGTATTAATATATGATTTTTGAATACCAAATGTGTTAGATCTGGTACAAATTTATTATTTTTGAGTATTCAAACATATATTGCAAGTTAATTTTAATAAAGATGGTACGAATTACTCTCAAAATTTTATTTTTATACCTGGTCTTGAATAATTAGTTCTTCAATATCATGTATTCGTACCATATTTTCATTATTTTGTACCGACTTTGTATGATTTTTTTAGTATTCAAACATATATTAAAGTTCATATTAGTAATGATGTTCAGATTTTATACTCAAAATTTTATTTTTTGTACTCGATATTAAACAATTAGTGCTCGAATATCATGCATTCGTACCATATTTTCAATGTTTTGTATCCATTTTCATCCGAAAAAAAAAATGTGGGCCCAGGGAGTTTAAACAAATTTTTTGCTGATAAGAGACTAAAAACATATATATGTTTGGATTTAGAGACTGATTTCTAATTCACCCGTTTTTTAAATCACGCCTTCTGGACAGTTAAATCACGCCTGTCTCCCATCTTGTCTTCTTGGCCGAAATTATTTGGAATTGCACAGTAAATAATGTAAAAAAAAATCCATATTCTCCCTCTAGAGTTACATCCGTTTGTTTTCTTTGATGATTTAAAAACCGGATCGAATCGTTCGCAAAGATATCAGAAGTTCTATCCAGATCATGCCCAAAAAACCTTTCCATCGGTCAAAACGTTCGAAACATGTCAAATTTGAACCGGTTCACCTATTTTTTAAAAAAAAATTTAAGAAAAAAATTTATAATTTGATTTTTTTATATATTTCTTCCAAAATTATTTATTTCTTCTATTTAAATCTAAAACTTTTATCTTTGGTTTTGAATGTTGTTAAAAATATTATTTTAGTTATATTTGAGCTTATTTTAATTATTTTTTTTGTTTCAACTATACATTTGATATTTTGATTATACATACATATATATTTAAAGTCCTTAATTTTTTTTAAAAATCAAATACGATATTATATTATTATTTTATATTATATAATATAATAATATTATTCCGGTTAGACCGAACAGTTGAACCGGCTGGACACATCGAAACATTTTTTTTAAAGATTTACCGGCCGGTTATAAAACACTGCTTGAAAACGTCTTTAATTTCATATTACAATGAATCCCTCGAGCATATTATATTCATAGTATATGTTTTGATCCATTTAGTAATTGACTGATTTTTGGCAATACCAACGACAAGAAGGCCGTCCAAGGTTTGAAGGGAGAGCTAGCCTCCCCTATCTGGTGCCCGTTTCTCCATGAGACCAAGCTACAACACAACATAGCATAAAATTTTAAGAATATGCAAAAACAATACTGGAAATAATGAGTGAACAGAAAATGAGAGAAAAAGTGTAAGTCACAAGGTTAGCACCTTTATGTAAATTAAAAATGATTCTTCCAAGACTGCGGTGGCATCATTTAACAGCATTCGATAAAATTTTCGAGCTTCTATCTGAGACAACAGCATACGCCTTAACAAGCTCTTCCTTCACCAGGAAAAGTAGAGACGCAGCAAAAACACTTTGCACTATCTTCGTGCTCATCCCTTTGTAAAAGCTGCGTAATCCTTCGTATCGGATCATTTTACTGATGGCATCAAGTGTACCTATTATGCAACCACAATCCTGATCAACGTCGGAGACACCATGAGTAATAACTAGTATGTTTTGCATTTCCTATGTAAATCATTAGCAGATGCACATGTGCACATATATACAGGTTATACATGCATACAGAACAGAATTCTTTACTTTGTCCGTTCATCACATGCTTTCTTTTTTCATGCAAGAGCAATTGCAAGCTTCCAGATTCACAATATAATTTTGAGCATCGTACAAAGATACGAGGACAGAGCATTTGTTCATTACTCGAGGGTTCGGATACATTTGTGAAGTGTAGGTGATAAGTGCGATTTTTGTATACATTTTATATGTATTTGACTTAAATTATGTTAGGTTTTGTGCGGAGATATGCGTTTGGTAGTTGTTTTATGTCTTATGCAGGAATTTAAGTAACATGCATTTATATGAGATAAAAAGTGTGAAGAACAATTAAAGATGGAAAGGAAAGCAAGAGAGCAATTAGAGAAGAAGGAAATTAAAGAGGGAGGAAAAAATCTGATGAAGCAGGCGTCTCAGCGCCTATGCTACTTACATGCAATGTTGAAGATTACAACTAGGCACTGGGCATTTGACGTTGTGCAATACAAGGAAACATAGGTGGCTAGGGTTTTAAAGACGGGGTTTTAACATATTTTTAAGGGCTTTTCGGGAGCATTAGATAGGGAGAACGACTAGAAGACCAAATAAGACACACAAGATCAAGAGATTTCGGCACGGAGATGAAGAAGGCAGCATCCGGGAATGGAAAAGCATCTTCCTATTCGTGTTTTGATTTATTCTCTCTTGGAATTTGGATGATGTTTAAAAATATGCTTTGTTATCTTCTTATTTTCATCAACTAATTTATTTGTCTAGGAGAATGACATAGCTTGATTTGAGACTATGCTTTTGTGTTATTGATTAATATACTTTGATTTTTCGTCAGTTTATACGAGTCTTCCTGTTTTGAATGCGTTCAATTAAATGGTCATAGGTTGAATGATATAACAATTAGAATCTATCACCTGGGAGAGGGGATTTTGAATAAGATCTTAGGAAAATACATTGTGGAAATTTATAATGTTTGGAAGATTTATAACTCTATTGAATCCCTTGAAAGAATGACCATGCGAATTATGTTTTTGATATTTAATTTTTATAGAGATATCGAAATTTATATTGAATAATAAATTTTGCTCATCACTTGGAAAAGGGAGCAGAAAACAAATATGGTTCTTGGCTAATAAACTAGAAAGATTTGTGATATAGAAATCGAGTCTCTAGAATTCGTTCCTTGTTGATTTTCTCCTTTTGAATTCTCATATTGTTATTTTACTTTTAATTATTTATTTTTAATTCCCACTTTGAATTTCTAAATAAAGTTAAAGACTATTCTAATTATAGTACTTGGTGTGAAGTTCCGTTTTTCATTCACTGTGCAACGGTATCCTTACTCATTCATATTTTAAAATTTGACACTGTACGTTCTGGGTTAGAAATCAAGCAACGGTCGGAATGGGAACAAAAATTGGTGAGAACATCATTTGATTATTAAATGGCAATAAGGAAGTGGGTTAATGGTTGAACTTTTGGACATAATGCCTGTTTTCATCACCAACTCTTAAAATTAGATGAAAGGAACAAACTAATTTTCAGAGAGAGGATCTTATTTCGCACTTGTTATGACACCGGGCAAAAAAACACTTGAACTAAATATAGTGGTCCAAGTAATGATGTAAATGGTAAACTATACCAAAATATATCCGTGCAAACCTGAATATCGTAATGAAACATTGCCACCAATTTCCTGCTTCGCTTGAAGTCTTGACTGCAAAATATTGAACTAGATACAATGACAGAGAGCAAATACACGTGGAGAAAAAATATATTTAATTATCAAGCAAGACGCAATATCTAGGAGTGCAAACGAACCGAATCGAGCCGAATAATGGTAAATTTTAAGGCTCAAATTCGGCTCGATAAGGGTATATTCGAGTTCGATCTCGATTCGAAGCTCGATAATTTCAAATATTTTGGCTCGAGATATTCGAACCTATTCGTGAACTATTGCTCAGATATTATGGTTCGAAATGATATATATGTTTATTATATAATTATATTATATTAATTAAATATTAAGGCTCGCGAATTATTCGCGAACTATCGAACATAATTATTTTGACTCGAGCTCGGCTCGGAAAAAAGTTTGAACATGTTCTAATTCGGCTCGAGTTCGATAAGCTCGAATACAAATCAAATATTTATCGAGCGAGCTCGTAAAGCTCACGAACCGGCTCGGTTCGTTTGCACCCCTAGCAATATCTTAAGGGTAAATTCGCATTCAGTACCTAAACCCAAACACATATACATGTTCAGTCCCCCGTCAGAAAAATGTTTGTTTAAACTCCCTGGACCCACATTTTTTTCACACATGAAAATCGGTACAAAACATTGAAAATCTGGTATAAAAAATAAGATTTTGAGTATAAAACTTGAACATTTTTATTAATAAGAAAAATATGTCATTAATATTAATATTTTTTAGTATTCAAAAATCATATATTTGTACCAAATCTAACACATTTCATACTCAAATATCATATATTAGTGCTCTATTTTTGATATTTTGTACTCATTTTCATCAAAACATACAATTTGTCATTAATATCAATATTTATCTATACATTTGAGTACTCAAAAATCATACATTTATACTAGATTTTCAATGTTTTGTACTGAATATCATGTATTCGTACCTTATTTTCAATGTTTTGTACCGATTTTCATCCGAAAAAAAAAATATGGGCCCAGAAAGTTTAAACAAACATTTTTCTGACAGGGGACTGAACATGTATATGTGTTTAGGTTTAGGTACTGGATGCAAATTTACCGATATCTATCTTAAACTACCAAAATATACCTACTTGATTCCTCGGCTCCTAACTCGTTTTCTCAAACCAAAGCAGGGGCCGGGGGATAGGTTGTCAGAAAACCACAACTAGCGTATTAACGAACTATGGATCAGAGGGGAGCTTCAGGCATAAAAACATCGAATCTCCGAGCATCCTCCAAAATCAAAATACTGCAGGGATCTCAAATAAACTTCTCTTATTTAGTGAGCATCTGTATCATCTAACTTTATGCCACTCTGAGAAACCTACAGATTCTAGATCCCTATATTATCGGCAACATGAACTCCTCAATCAACATCTTGTTTACCCAGCATAATGACATAGCATTCCTTCTATATTATTGCCCTCTTTTTCTGTGGTGCATCAATGCATTTATTAGCCTAAAAACCATATCCAGACCATTTGAAACCATTTTGCACTCATTAATCCTGTACTTTATTATCTACGACAAACTGTCTCCACAAAATCAGTCATCTCAGGAGAATGATCAC
Organism: Henckelia pumila; assembly: GCF_033568475.1. NCBI lineage: Eukaryota > Viridiplantae > Streptophyta > Magnoliopsida > Lamiales > Gesneriaceae > Henckelia > Henckelia pumila. The sequence continues at coordinate 161,573,797 of NC_133122.1, forward strand.
ATTCATCTAATGTTACCACACACTTGGTTGGATATATTCTAAATTTATCCATCTTAAGGACGGAGACTACTTCATTGCCACTAGTGGACCTGGAATATTCATCTTCTAGTATGCAAAATATATTGTTCCGATCTAGCACACCTTGACATGAATTCTCTTATATGTTAAGATTTCAATTTGATTTATTTTCATTTAGATTTTAAGTATAGTAGTAGTCTGCACAAAAGAATTGCTTTTTCAATTCTTTACATTTCAAGAAAGCCCAAAGAACAAAGCAGTAATACACGTTTCTCTCAAAGTCTCCATTTTTCGTATGGTATTGGAGATGGGATTGGAACTCTGCAATCACCGATGTTTACTTTTCATATTCTTTCCTTTCCGTTAGTTAGGCCTGTTTCCTATTTCGATTGTGGGAGGGTCTACTACTTCATAACTGCAACAAACGATAAAAATAATACACCCGGAACATAATATCAATTCAAATCCTCCCATTTTCTCATGGAATCAGAGTCAATAATCTGTAGGAATATGGAAACAAAGTGTCAAACTCTAGCACCATTTGGCAGTGGAAGAGTGACGAGTCAACAAGATGAACAACATTTAGTATTGATCCATATTTGTAGAGTGAACCAAATGCAGCAAGCAGTATGTATTATAGCTATTGCAAAACAGCGACTCCCATAGAAAATGAAGCATATAACATTAATCAGCAGAGGAAAAGCCATGCAGAAGTATGAGTGGATGCTTCAATGTTGAGAGAATGATTGCATCTACTCAAAATATCCTTTGGATTTGTTTTAGGATTTTTCCTACCCTGAGGCATGCTTCAACTTAATTTCCGGTTAAACATATTTGGTTAATTGTGGTGTCTTTCTTTGTTCAGTTAATTACCTTCTCTACTTTTATTGATACATTTCATCATCCATATGCCATACTTCGAAATAAACTGTTACACTTAACAAAAGCATCAATATTGTGCCAAAGACAAATGAGTGATTTTACCTTAACAACCAGAAGAGGGTATGTCGAAACAGTTGCCCCAAGTTTTGCCAAGGCCCCTACTAAGAAAATCTGTTCACGTAAAGAAGACAGGAGCTAAATTTTGATAAGCAAACCCACATGCACCCCCGCATGATTTGTTTTGGTGAGACACACATTTGTTTCTGCAGAAATGTACATGCCACTCCAATCACTCTGCAAAACTTGTTAGTCTTGTGGATGTTTTGTTTCAAATTTCCTTCGAAGTTAACCAACATACCATGGTAAAACAAAATTTTGAATCCCGATTAACCAAAAGATTCCTAGTTTGCAAGAATTCGCTTCTTCTACCCAAAAATCAAAATAAATGTTTAGGACATCATTATTCAAATAGGAAGTATCCAACCATCAATGTAACTTGGTTACAGAAGAATCCAATAATGTGTATACAAAATTATTAAATACCATCCAATGTTCTTTAAATTTGATTCAGATTTCAAAGCCACTTTCCAAATAAAACGTAGAATTTTGACAAACAAAATGTAATTGGCAAACCATATGAGAACTCAGTTTTATGGACCTCTGGATTCTAGAAATAGAAATATTTTGCATGGACATTATTAAAAAATGAATATAGGTTGACCAAACCAATTCTAATAAATCGAAAAAATATAACACAAAGCCCACAAATTAATGATACCTCCAAAGCAGTTATGTTCTTTAAACCTTGTTTTTTAGAAGCTCGCTTAGTCCTCAAATGCTTCAGCAAACTCTCATATATCATAAACTGAATTGATGGATTGCACACCTGTCATGCCAAAAACTAAACAGGTTTAACAGGAATTTATAGAGAATATAAAATAGTTTTAAAAAATTTAAACGCTTGCCATTATCAGTGTCGGAATTATGCCTTTCCAAAACCCAGTAATTCCTGATTCGTGATAAACCTCACATGCCTACTAAAGACATCCAAAGATAGGTTTTGTTAACAGAGTCATTTTTCTTCTAAAAAAAAGAATAGTGATGATGATATATCAAATGGGAATACAATAATTTCCAAAAACAAAATGAAACTGGTAAGTATCATGCTTTTCTATATCCATGATAATCAAATCAACTAGCAAACTGATGCGAATTGTGCTAAAAAAATTGCTCGATTAGCATGTACTTAGTGACAACTGTGCACTCAAAGCAATGTGTTCGAAATATACTGAATTGAAAGCTCAGATGGCTAGGTACATTTCAATCCTTCAAGTTTCACATACAGCTCAGCTAGAGCACAGACACATTTATTCGGCAAATTTGGGATTGCTGTTGCATTTATATTTCAATCAATTGAGAATCCATGTCATCAGAATGGTTTTGTTTTTCTTTGTTTACGTCTGTTGTCTCACATGGTAATTCCTAGCCAGTAACCAACCAAAAATTTAAATGAACTTCACACTTTGTCAAACAGCTTTTCTCAGTAGAATTCATTCACATGCGTGGACCATTAGGGTGTTAAGTATCCTCACGTAGATTTTCTACCTATATTAGATGTTAGTGATGTTGATGTCCTTTTATTCCATAAACGAGTTAAGATAGCTGACTGATTAGTCACTAAACCACTTAACTGAATTGTAACAAAAAACTGATTTACTATGGTCAAACATAATAAATTAAAAAACCAGATTACGATAACTGTAATTAAATAAATTTTTATAAACATTAATCAAACTAAGAGCTGTGGTGTTAAAATAGCGACGAAGCTAAAGTTTTAGCAAAAGGAACCAAATAATTCTGATCATACTAAACAAAATGTAAGCCTCTAATGTCGGCCCAAGCAATTTTGTAACACCCTTAAATTAAACACATTTGAAAGCGTCTACTCTAGAAATTGAACGCAAAACAATAGAATGGAATCTTAATGACAGTGTGATGCAATTTATAAGCAAATACAAATAACTCTTTTTTCATAGAGCTGAAGAAAAACAAAAAGAATTATGTATTGATGAAGACGAAGTTGAATAAAGATAGTACTATTCACCGCCTGAAATGTTCCGTAAGGACGAGGTTGTATTGAATCAAGAGCAGCCAATTGGTCAGGTAAAGAAGAATGTATCAGAATATTCTCGGAAGCTTCTTTTAATAAAGCTTCCCTTTTTGCCTCCATGATTTTTTTTTCTGCCTGAGTGTGAGTCTGAAAGTGAAAAATGAAATGTTGATGTTTTTTAGAAATTTAATAGCAAGAGCACACTTAAACACTCAAACTATAACATGAAATTAGAGTGCAAAAACATTCAACTCGACTTTATAAACTGACAGGACAAGGAGCTGGAATATGAATCACAAAATAGATGTTTTCCATCTATTTGCATCAATTAAGTAATACTATACAATGCACTTCAGTCTTCACACACTTGACCACTCAATCAGTTTAGGAACAGAAAATGGAAACTGGTGCACAGTATTATTCTCAGAATGAACATGATTACCATAAATAACTAAATATGCTACCTGCATACGAGTCACAAGAACCCATATTGGGTTCGTTAGCAATACATTTAGTGACCTGAGGCATAAAATGAAAATCATGTTAGGGGAAAATAAGAGTAATCCCGAATGAGATTATACAGGACGTGAACACAGGCAAAGAAACCAAATAATTTCTGTAAAACAAGTCAAGTACCCAGCAAGGGCCGCAACAATAAGCCACGAAAGCATTCCTGGAGTGCCATCCCCGTGTCCTTTTCTTTTATTTTCAGCTGCTATAGCCTCGGCCTTATTTTTGAAAAACTGGTAAAACGAATAATAAACACCCTAGCAGCTTCACAAAGGAGATCATTAGTTAAAAATACAGGAAATATGGAATTTAATGAAATCCCGGGAAAGTATTTCATCCCAGAATGGACAATCAGATAGAAGTGGCTAAACAAGAAGAACAAGGAAAGAAACGGAGGCAGGCAGCTGCTAATATCACCTGAGAAGCAGCAGTTCCAAGCAGAGATGGTTTGAGGCCGCTGTATAGTCCTCCCAAACCTTCACTTTTAATAACCTGCCAACCCCAAATGAGTAGAGAAAGAAGAACCCACAGATAAAATTTGGATCTGATAACACAAGGGGCCGCGTTACGTTACCCGAACAATTTGAGCCAGCGTACTCCCAGCAGCTGGAGGCGCATCCTTCTTAGCCACTCTTTCAGTTTGCTGACGAGTATTTACCTGGAATTAATGGAGAAGAATCAAAACGCCTGCTGAAGGTGCAAGTGAAGTGGGGAAGGTACCGTTTGAAGAGGGTAAGTGATGATTTGGGCAATAATACCGCCGCCGGCGCCGGCCATCCCATTCACCACGGCGTTCGACATGCGTACACTGTTTTGCTTTCACTGAGTGTTCAGGCAATCAACAACATATCCGTACATACATACAAATTACAATACAATCTTATCACCGCAGTATTCGCTTTTCACTCTAACTTGTCTTTTCCATTTCTTCCGCTTTCATTTCCATTTAAACAACTCTAAGACCAATAATTTTTCTTTCTTTTTTTTAAAAAAAAATTAATACCAAAAAGTTTTTAATGACGTATATTCGAACTCCAATTCGATTTTATTGAAAACTTTCATATTTATTGATCCAATTTGGATCAAATCAATGCTCGAGTTCGTGTTTGATTTGAAATTTTGAACATATTGGAAGCTACTCGTAAATAAAAAATCATGTTATATTTATGAGCAACTTGTAGATAACTCCCTAAATCAAACATAAGTTTCAATTTACTTCCTATATTTGTCTTTCCGAAAATGCCCTTGTCTTTATTTTAATCATTATTATTTTTGAATTATCAAATGTGAAATCGGATTCAAAATCTGATTCACTTGATTCATCAATATAATAAATATTTTCATCGTCGGATGAAAATTCAATTGTTTCTACTGGATAGAATCCAATAGTATATATTTCTTCAAGAAGTTTAACTTTATTTTTCTTTTCGTTTTGTTTTGGACATTCATTTGCATAATGATCTTCTTCATTGCACAACCAACATGTGCAGTTCTTTCCTTTACCTTTTGGGCAATGTGGTTTTTTATTATCAAACTTTTTATAAAATTTTCTTTTATAAGGTTTTCTGAAGAAATTCCTTCTAAATTTCTTTTTCTTACAGGGAATAAATTTTCTATTAAAAGATTTATAAGGTTTATTTAATTTATTATGTTTCTGTCGTTTTAAATATTTGTGTGACATGTTTGTTTTACAACCGTATTCTTTTACTGTGAATTCCATTTTGTCACAACAAAGTTTATTGTTTTGTTTGTAAGATTTGGATATTATTTTATTTAATATTACATCATGACATTTCTTTGTTATAACGTTTTTAATAAATTTAATAGCTCCTCCTAGTGTTTTGGCATAAGCACTAATTAAGAATTCATCTTTACTATTTATTGGTATATTAGGTATTTTATTAAAAATACTTAATTTATAATGCTCTTTTTTATCAGCATCTATTAACTGATAATAGTTTGTTTCATAATCACATATAAATTCTTCTAGATAACATAGATTACATAATTTTATATTATCCAGAATAAAAATTGCTTTATTTTTTTCTATATTTTTGGCTACTAAATTAGCGTCATTATTAGAAACTCCTAAAAATTCTTGGTACAAGGCATCAACAAATAGTTCGAAATATCGATGTCCCGTCATTCCTTGTGATAGATTAGTAATTATTAGGTTTTCAGCCCAAGTTTTTACTGCTCCTACCAGTGTCATTTTTATCATCCCATGAGTTAAAACTTGAATATTCTCACTTTTGTCTAATAATGGTGTTAATTGAATTTGTACTGATAGTTCATTTGCCCAATGATCTATCTTTGATTTTCTTTCTTTGGCTGTTGAACAACCTAAATCTAAGATATTCTGTTTTACAAATCCTGATGTTTTTGATTCTCTAAGAATATCTCTAACATCTTTATAAGATCCAGAGTATTGATCTCTGTTATATTTAAATTCTTCATCATCTCTTCCACCACTACCTTCTACATTCGTTCGTAGATTTAATCGTGGTCTAAAATCATCTTCAGATTCTGATTCTGAAATATCCATATCTCTGTATTGTTCTGAGTCCTGATGTGAATGATATAATTCTTCTGTATTTACTCCTATTTGTTCAAAATCAGATGAGTCGGTTTCACTAAACATCTCCATACTTATGTTTGCCATAACTAAGGGGATTTCTATACCATGATTCAATTTTGAATGGTGGTTCTTCTTCCATTTTTCTTTTTCCTTTATCTATTGGAAGAACTTCTTTAAGATAGTTTAATATTTCATTACTATGTCTTTTCTGTTCAATTATTAATCTAGTCGTTGCTAAATCAATATATTCTTTGAAATTTTTCTCTAATTCTTGTATTGATAGATTGATCTTATTGATATTATTTTTTAAATCTCCTAGATCTTTTTTTAATTTTATTAAGGACGTTATTGCGATGAGGTTGATTCATTAACAATAGCTTGTTTAATTTTAAGAATATTTTGATTCATGGTTCCAATCTTTTCAAGAATATCTTTATCATTTCTAGCAAATGATAATGATCTTCTTGGTACAGACTGTTTTGTGATTTGAAGGTCATCTGAACTCCATCTTTTATAGGGATTTATTTCTTCAATAAATGCTTTTCGAGGGTGTTCAATTCTTGTAATATTTTCAAACATTCTTTCAACAGAAATAGTTGGTTTTGTTGAAATTATTCCTGTTTGAGAATTATTACTTATTGCTAAACCGACAACATAGTTTATATTGATCGGATGGTTTCCTGTTAACATAAGATTATTTCTATAAAAGTAATAATCTAATGTTAAAACGTCATTTATGTTTTTATCAAAAAGAGATATATTGTATTGTGGATAAATACAAAATTTCATCTTTTTGTAACATAAGTTTCCTTCAATTTTTCCAAGGATAGAATCCTCAAAATTACGTATCCTTTTGTCACGAACTGTGATTTCAATTGGTGTATCTATTCCTTCTCGGTAGTGAGCTGATACTATTATTTCGATTCCTCCAATGTGAACATATTTCAGTTCAGATCGTTCTTTTTCACTGGCTTTTGCCATGATGGTATCAATATCTTGAGTTGTTAATAACTTCAGAGTATTAGACCTTGATTCGTTATTTATTTTACAAGATCGTTCTTTTGTACGTATCGAATAATAAATTAAATTTTTTCTAGGATTAATAAAATTTGAAATCTTGCTTAATATTTCTGGTTGGTCTATTAGATTTGTTTTTGAATTAGAAAACTCTGTTTTCTGTATCTCAGCAAACTTATTCTGATTAAATATAATATTCAAATTATACTCTTGGTTCTCTTCAGATTCATCAATCTGACTATTTTGATTTGGAATTGTTACTTCTGTCATTTTAACAGATGATAGAACTTCTTAATTTTCTTAAGGCTATTAAAAGCCTTTTTGTTGAATCTATCTGTTCTAATAAATTCTGAAAATCTTCGAAACTATCAATTGAAGATTGACAATTTTTAAGATGTTTCAAATTGTTTTCACAATTTTCTATATCAAAATTTATATTTTAAGAATATAAATTAAAGATATTCATTTTTGTATTTTCATACATTTTCCATTTAGTAAAAATTGTTACTTTTATTATTTTGTTTTTGTTGATCGGATTTCGATAACAAAGTTTATTCTTATTCATAACATATTGTTATGTCTTCAATTTCATCATTTTCAGAAATTTGAATTATCATTTTCCAGTTGCTTGAAAAATGTTCTTTTTTATGATTTTTGAAATAAAAGTTTTGGAGATTTTTTATTTTATTCCATAATTGATCTATTTGATGTAAATCTTTTAGTAAGATTATTTTATCAAATGAATTTTTAATCTCAATATCTAAAGTTAATCCAGGCATTAATAATCTGCTTTATTTAACCGCTCTGATACCAGGTTGCGGAATTCTTCAAATTCTTATGAATTTTCTCATTCATGGCTTTACAGATCTGATTCATTTATAACAGATAAATGTTTTCAGATTAGTTTGGTTCCATTCATAGGTTATAATTACAAATTTTAGTTGATAAATTGATTCGAATATGGTTAAATCAGAAGTATTTAAATGATATTCATGAAATGTATCATATTCATGATAATCTTCTATTTCAAACCAGTTTTTTATTATCAATCTTCCATTTCTTATAAAGGATGATGACATGATTAATGTATTTTGACTATTTCTTTAAATTAAGGGCTGCAGGAGATTTAGGAAGGTTACCTTGTTTGAATGAATCTTGGTTTTGAGCAGAGGCCAAATCCTTGCTTTCCCTTAACGATCACTTGATCAACTGGTACTTGCTCTATGGATCTCCAGGTTTACTCTAACCATGAATCTTCAATGATTGGTTTCCAACCTTATCCTCTTTACGCCCTGCTTGTTTAGTTATTAGCCATAAGACTTATTTTTGTTTTTGATTTTATGTTTCTTAGTTTCTCATAGTTTTCATACGTCTTGTATGAACCAGATTGTAAGAAACTTGAGAAGAGAGAGATACTCAAACTTCACTTATCCATTTACAACACAAACATCTCCTTTTATAGGCGTGGAGAAACGCATACAGTAATAAAAATAAAGGAAGAGGGGGACCATACTACATAATGAAAAACAACTCATTTTACATCTGAGTGGATGCCTTTCACATATGGTGTGGTCCACGATTTCATTTGTTTTTACATTGTGTCACTTTCTGAATCACTGGTACATTTGGACCATTTCTTTATTGGTTTGTCTTCTTTGACAGCTGGTTTGTCCTCTTTGACAGATGCTTCTTCTGTCTGAATGGGTTGGCAATGTCCACATTTGTGAGTGGAAATCATGGTTCTTAGTCTTTGACATAACATTTGTTGGGTTTCTCGGGTCATTGAAAGAGTGGGTGCCCGGTTAGCCAACTTGTGGCTAAGGGCTTTTATGACTCTATGTAAAACAATATTTTGTTTAATATAATTTACACTTTTATAATGGCATTGACTTTATCTTTCTTCATATTGTTATATTATGATATACTACTGTTGTTTTGGTAAAGACCTTGAATATACTATAGTGTATGTAAGATGTGGTAGAACATGGGGATGGCTATCATGAAACACATCTTATAGTCACTGTATATTCTAAACAGTTCCTAGTCAATTGAGCCGTCTGCAAATAAGGATAAGAATCGCTCGAGATTGAGACTAGCATTTGCGATGCCGAGTACCACGTTTCATTGGTATGTAACATAGAGATGTTCAAAGCATGCAAATGGATATTCATATGATGAATGATCGAACTACCCTATTCGGACTTTCCAAGTGGTTATCACTTATCGAGTGGATAAAGTCCGCGGTTTTGGTTGTACACCATTAGTCCTTATTACTTGAAATATCATTGAGACTTTATATGCTAGTACTGTACTTTGACTCGTTTACCGACTCTATTGGGGTCATAAGGTGTTGGGATTGGGTACAGTTACGACACATATAGGAGTCGATGCTTTGTTGTCAAGGATTCACCACATACATGCGAGTGTGGATATCCTATGCAATCTGAGGAGATATTAGTGTGACGAATCTCTGGCCAGAGTACATGATGTGTTTTAGGTTACTTGGTGTTCCTAGTAACACATGCGATGCCACTAATAGATCTCCAAGATGTTATGCATAGTTATCGAATCTCGAACGACTCTCGATGCACCAATGGTTGTTGATTCAATCGGGATATTTGGTTGAAGGGACCGTACTGTATGCTAACCAAAATCTACTGGTTCTTGCAGGCACTATCAGTAATACCTAGGGAATCATGGGGCGATGTTGCTAGACGCTCTTACCATGATTCGATGGGCAAGTCAAAAATTGTTGTTCCGAGTCACAAGGAGTTGTGAGCCCACGGCTAGCTGTATTCCTGAACCATTGAGGGTTACACAAGTAATGGATTACTAAAACCCCGTAGAGATAGTTAAATTTAAAGAGTTAAATTTAATGAAAGAGAAGTTGGACTTCTTAACTAAAGGGAGTGGGATTTCCTAAAATGACATAGGGATGTGCATTTTTGGAAATCACTGAATTCGGATTCAGAAAAATTATCTTGACTCGAAAAGATGCAGAAATGGTTTCTGTGCACATTGGTGAAATCAGTTTATCAATCGGAGTCACGATGAATTTTATATTAATTTCTATAACAACAGGCTAGGCTTGTTGAACTTAAGTTATGGATTGTGGACTTTAAGGAGTTAGAGTTCTGATACAATTATAACTAGAAATTATCTATAAATAAAGGTGTTGGGTTCGAAAATTAGACACATTGTATATTGCAATTTTCAAAAATACACTCAAGAATTTTCAAGGGGATTTTCGAAATCCTCTATCCCTTTTTAGAGAAAATTCGACTTGTGATTTTTGTAAAAAATTACAAATCGAATTAACAGATCATATCTGTTTATTCTCTACGTAAAACTTCTGATTGATTTCTAGTGCAGTCAATCAGAGGGTTTCTGTTTTTCGTTCGTGGACCTAATTTCGGAGATAGATCGTGACTGTCATCGGTTCCCGGGATTTACAAGAAGAGCAGATTAAATTCTGTTGGAGTCCACGATCAAGCCTTTGCTTGACGAGGTAAAAATTTAACTGTGTTTTTATTTTTACTTGAACATATTTAATCGTAAAAGTTTTGATACCCTTGATATGGAATCGTTCCATATAATAAAATAAAATATTTAAAATTTCGCTGCACCGGGTATCAATTCTTGATTGATCTGAACACGTTTTCCAACAGTGGTATCAGATCCAGGTTGCTCAGATCAAACGATTAAATTAATCGATTATACAAAATTTTTAAGCCTCGATTTTTTGAAACAAAACGAAAATTTAAAATTGAATTTTAATGGGCAAATCGGGCAGCGATCGTCGCTGCCCAAGGGGCAGCGGGCAGCCCGGAAAAATTATTTTTAATTTTTAATTAAAATTTTAATTTTTTGAAATTCTAATTTTTGATCCGATCGAAAATTGTTTTTGATTGGTTCACGAGACATCGGATCGAATTGTTCGAGTCCGAAAATTTTAAAATTGATTTTTGGAAAATTTATAATTTTATCCGTTAAATTAAAATTTATAAAATTAATTATTTTGGTACAATTGATGATAAGATATGATCTTATGGATGGATAAGTTAAAATATGATTTTATCTTTTAAATTATGATGCCTTTGAATGTTTATCCAATTATTTAATTATTAAATTAATTAATGGATAAAGGATGATCGATTGCCATGACCAATGTTTTAGGTGTATGTTAGATAATTTACATTTGTCTTATTGTTGTTAGATTTTATTAATGGGCTTGGTTTATAGCCCAATATGATTGTCATATGTAATAAAAGTGGGCCTGGTTCATGGCCCGTTCCCACCCCTAAAAATGTATCCCATATTTGTCATCGAAATTTATTGTAAATTTATTAGACTTAGTGGGAGACAAAAATTTGAAGAAATGGTAGGCCCAGCAGACAATGAAGACCGAAGAAATGTAAATTGGAAGCACAATGTAATAGGATTGCATTGCATACTTGCATATCACCTAGGATGGACTTAGACTCGTGATTGGCAACCACGGGTCGATTAGTTAATGTGATCGATCATCCTTAAATAATATATGATATTATTGATGTATGCATGTTTAGACTAAATTGTATGAATCCCGCAAGCATACATAAATTGCATGATGAGACAAATTTTCAAAATTAAAAATCCCTCATTTTAAATATGATTTAAAATTGATATCAAGATTAATAAAAAGGGAATTTAAATATTGTTTAAATATTCCTACCTTCCATCAACGATCAATGTATGGGATGCTACTTGCGGATACGGTCCGGCTCATATTATTGGGGGGGGGGGGCCCGTTCGTCGGAAAGCTGTACATTGGATCGACACATGTTGTAAGTTGGGTGGAACTCCCATGGGATTGGCTCATATTATTGGGGATCCACATGGCGACCGTCCATCACAACTTAATATTGATGGGTTATCTTGACATGTCACAATAAACGGCGTCATATTATTGGGCCCTTATTGGACATGAGGTAAAAACATGGGGGTTACTTTGGAAGTAATTGGGCTCTACCTTTTGAAAATTATGGTTGGCTGATATTATTCGGGATCATGATTTGTCAATTGGACTCCATGTTCTCACTAAGGAAAATAGTTTCCCGTTTTCACTAGAGGGTAGTGAAATCGTTAAAATAGTGGGAGTGTAATTCATAAAATTAAAATTCGCCATATTTTATGTCTTAGTAAATTAATTAAACAATCATTGATTATTGTCTGTTTTCTTTTCAGTATACTATGACTTCTCGCAATCCACTGTTTTCAATTCTCGAACAAAACAAATTGACTGGCGCAAACTATACGGAATGGTTCCGTAAGTTGAAAATTATTCTTACTTCGGAAAAAGCTTTCTACGTGTTAGAGAAGCCGCCTCCGAAGGAAGCCCCGGCTAATACAAGTCCGGAAGAGTTGGCCAAACTTGATTTATGGTGGGACCATGATATCAAGGCCAAATGCTACATGTAGGCTTCGATGTCTGATGAGCTTCAAAGGAGATTAGAGGATACCGTGAATGCTGCTGACATTCACAAGAACATCAAGGAACTATTTGGAGCTCAGTCAAGGTCGGAGAGGTATGCCACCGTCAGAGAGCTCATGACGAGCCGCATGCGAGATGGGACTTCGGTCCGTGAGCATGGGGTGCACATGATTGGGCTCATTGAAAAGTTGGTAACACTCGACTTGACTTTGGAGCATGAACTTAGCGCGGACTTGTTGCTTCTATCACTTCCTTCATCGTTTGACGGTTTTGTGATGAACTTCAATATGAACAAGATAGAGGCCACCCTTGAAGAGATGGTCAATATGTTTGTCACATATGAAGCCACACTAAAGAAGGATAAACCGGTACTCTTGGTTGGCTCCTCTTCTAACTCTAAGAAAGGACCAAGTGGAAAGGGTAAGAAACGTTCTGCCCCGCCCAAGAAGATTGTACCAAATAAGAAGGGAAAGACCAAGACTTCAATTGGAATAAAAGATGAAAACGTTTGTCATTACTGCAAGAAACCCGGTCATTGAAAACGTAACTGCAAGGAATACCTCGAACAGTTGCGAACTGCAAAGGGTATGTTTTACATTGAAATAAATGTTTCGCTTAATACTTCTTCTTGGGTATTGGATACCGGATGTGGATCTCACATTTGCAATGATTTGCAGGTGATGACAAGAAGTCGTAAGCTAAGGATGGGTGAGACCCAGCTAAGGCTCGGGAATGGTTATAGAGTCGAAGCCAAAGCTATAGGAGACATTTATTTAGTTTTGCAGAACAATTTTAAGTTATTTTTGAGAGATGTTTTATATGTTACGGATTTGGTCAAAAACATTATATCTATTTCTATGCTTGATAGAGATGGTTTTTTTTTGCAATTTTGTGAATGAGATTTGCAATATTTACAAGAATGAATGTTTGATTGGAAATGGACAACTTGAAAACGATCCATATAGCTTAAAATTAAAAGACGTTCCAATTAATTATGTTGATAAACCGGTAACAACAATTAAAAGGAAGGACGATAGTCAAAACCCGGCAAACCTTTGGCATGCTAGGCTAGGTCATATTTCCTCAAGGAGGATGAACAAGCTAGTGGGAGAGGACATATTTGATATGTCTGATATTAACTCTCTACCTACTTGTGAGTCCTGCCTAAAGGGAAAAATGACTAAATCTCCTTTCAAAGGGAAACCTGAGCGTAGTCAAAATCTGTTGGATTTGATCCATACAGATGTTTGCGGTCCATTTAGGATTGGTACTAAATGTGGCAACACCTACTTCATTACCTTTACTGATGATCATTCTAGGTATGGGTATTTATATTTAATGAAATATAAGTCTGAAGCATTTGAAAGGTTCAAAGAATTCAAGGCTGAAGTAGAAAACAAACTAGGTAAAAGTATTAAGGCACTTTGATCGGATCGATGTGGAGAATACTTAAGTACCGAGTTTTTGGACTATCTAAAAGAGAATGGGATTCTCTCTCAGTGGACTCCTCCTATGATACCTCAGCTTAATGGTGTTTCAGAGCGTTGCAATCGAACTTTGTTGGACATGGTTCGATCCATGATGAGCTTCACTGAGCTCCCACCTTCGTTTTGGGGCTACGCGCTTGAAACGGCGGTATTGTTGTTAAACAACGTCCACACTAAAGCAGTAGATAAAACACCATACGAGTTATGGAATGGCAAAGCTCCTAAGTATTCGTACTTGAGGATTTGGGGATGTCCTGCTTACATGAAGCAGACAGTGGGAGATAAGTTGGATAGTCGATCCACCTTATGTTATTTTGTAGGGTATCCGAAGAATTCAATCGGATATTATTTCTATCATCCTACTGAAACAAAAGTGTTTGTTTCAAGGAATGCCACCTTCTTGGAGAAGGAGTTCTTATTGGATAAGAAAGGTAAGATGATGGAACTCGAAGAAATTCGAGAAGAACCCGATATACAAAATAGCGATCCTACACCTCAAGAATCATCACAAGACACGCCTATTACTAGGAGATCCGAGAGGACTTCTAGGCCTCCTATTAGATATGGTCTTCTTCTTGAAGGGGATCAAAGTGAATCCGACATTGGATGTGATCCAAAAAACTTCAAGGAAGCAATTTCTGACGCGGATTCGAATTTATGGCTTGAAGCTATGCAATCGGAAATAGACTTGATGCATTCTAACCAAGTTTGGTCTTTAGTAGATCCTCCCGATGGAATTGTTCCAATTTGGTGCAAATGGATCTACAAGAGAAAGCTTGGGCCTGATGGAAAGGTAATGACCTACAAGGCACGATTGGTGGCAAAAGGTTATACTCAAAGACAAGGAGTTGACTATGATGAAACCTTTTCACCAGTCGCAATGTTCAAGTCCATAAGAATCCTTATTGCCATAGCAGCATGGTATGACTATGAGATATGACAAATGGATGTAAAGACTGCATTTCTTAATGGAAACATTAAGGAAGAGATCTATATGATGCAGCCTGAGGGATACACATCCATGGGAAGCGAGCATAAGGTATGCAAGCTTCATAGATCAATCTATGGTCTCAAACAAGCATTAAGACGTTGGAACCAGAAATTTGATGAAACGATAAAGGATTTTGGTTTTATCAAGAACCCGGAGGAACCATGCGTGTACAAGAAAGTAGTTAAGAATGCAGTAACATTCTTAGTACTTTATGTTGATGACATCCTACTCATGGGGAATGATGTAGGGATGTTGCAGTCAACAAAGATATGGTTATCAGGTAGATTCTCGATGAAGGAT
This sequence comes from Henckelia pumila, assembly GCF_033568475.1. Taxonomy (NCBI): domain Eukaryota; kingdom Viridiplantae; phylum Streptophyta; class Magnoliopsida; order Lamiales; family Gesneriaceae; genus Henckelia; species Henckelia pumila. Next base: position 161,589,163 of record NC_133122.1, read on the forward strand.
TTAGGTGAGGCATCCTATATTCTAGGAATTCAGATCTATAGAGATAGATCTAAAAGAATGATAGGACTCACTCAATCAACCTACATCGACACCATATTGAAAAGGTTTTCTATGGATGAGTCCAAGAGAGGACATCTACCTATGTGTCATGGAGTTTCTCTATCCAAGTCTATGTGTCCCAAGACTGACGAAGAGATAGAGAAGATGACACACGTGCCATATGCATCAGCCATAGGTAGTATCATGTATGAGATGATATCTACCAGACCGGATGTGGCCTATGCTCTGAGCGTCACGAGCAGATACCAAGCCAATCCCGGTCAAATGTATTGGAAAGCCGTGAAGGATATTCTTAAGTACTTGCGAAGGACTAAGAATTTATTCATGGTTTATGGAGGGAGAGAATTGAATTTGGAAGGCTATACCGACTCTAGCTTCCAATGTGACGTGGATGACTCGAAATCAACCTTTGGATTTGTATTCGTGCTCAATGGCGGTGCAGTCTCTTGGAAGAGTTCCAAGCAGGACACCACAGCGGATTCCACCACTGAGGCAGAATACATTGCAGCATCATCTGCTGCTAAAGAGGCGGCTTGGATAAGGAAATTCATCCAAGAGTTGGGTGTAATTCCTGAAGCTGTTGGTCCAGTCCCGGTGTACTGTGACAACACGGGTGCCGTTGCTCAGGCAAAGGAGCCAAGGTCTCATCAGAAGTCCAAACACGTACTGAGAAAATACCACATCATCCGGGAGATCGTGGAAAGAGGAGACATCAGTGTCGAGAGAGTGGCCTCTACAGACAATATCGCTGATCCGCTTACTAAGCCCTTGCCAATACCATTGTTTGACAAACATCGCGAAGCAATGGGATTACGTAGTATGACTAGTTGGCTTTAGGGCAAGTGGGAGATTGAAAGAGTGGGTGCCCGGTTAGCCAACTTGTGGCTAAGGGCTTTTATGACTCTATGTAAAATAATCTTTTGTTTAATATAATTTACACTTTTATAATGGCATTGAATTTATCTTTCTTCATATTGTTATATTATGATATACTATTGTTGTTTTGATAAAGACCTTGAATATACTATAGTGTATGTAAGATGTGGTAGCACATGGGGATGGCTATCATGAAACACATCTTATAGTCACTGTATATTCTAAACAGTTCCTAGTCAATTGAGCCGTCCGCAAATAAGGATAAGGATTGCTCGAGATTGAGACTAGCATTTGCGATGCCGAGTACCACGTTTCATTGGTATGGAACATAGAGATGTTCAAAGCATGCAAATGGATATTCATATGATGAATGATCGAACTACCCTATTCGGACTTTCCAAGTGGTTATCACTTATCGAGTGGATAAAGTCCGCGGTTTTGGTTGTACACCATTAGTCCTTATTACTTGAAACATCATTGAGACTCTATATGCTAGTACTGTACTTTGACTCGTTTACCGACTCTATTGGGGTCATCAGGTGTCGGGATTGGGTACAGTTACGACACATATAGGAGTCGATGCTTTGTTGTCAAGGATTCATCACATACTTGCGAGTGTGGATATCCTATGCGATCTGAGGAGATATTAGTGTGACGAATCTCTGGCCAGAGTACATGATGTGTTTTAGGTTACTTGGTGTTCCTAGTAACACATGCGATGTCACTAATAGATCTCCAAGAAGTTATGCATAGTTATCGAATCTCGAACGACTCTCGATGCACCAATGGTTGTTGATTCGATCGGGATATTTGGTTGAAGGGACCATACTGTACGCTAACCAAAATCTACTGGTTCTTGCAGGCACTATCAGTAATACCTAGGGAATCATGGGGCGATGTTGCTAGGCGCTCTTACCATGATTCGATGGGCAAGTCAAAAATTGTTGTTCCGAGTTACAAGGAGTTGTGAGCCCACGGCTAGCTATATTCCTGAACCATTGAGGGTTACACAAGTAATGGATTACTAAAACCCTGTATAGATAGTTAAATTTAAAAAGTTAAATTTAATGAAAGAGAAGTTGGACTTCTTAACTAAAGGGAGTGGGATTTCCTAAAATGACATAGGGATGGGCATTTTTGGAAATCACTGAATTCGGATTCAGAAAAATTATCTTGACTCTAAAAGATGCAGAAATGGTTTCTGTGCACATTGGTGAAATCAGTTTATCAATCGGAGTCACGATGAATTTTATATTAATTTCTATAACAACAGGCTTGGCTTGTTGGGCTTAAGTTATGGATTGTGGGCTTTAAGGAGTTAGAGTTCTGATACAATTATAACTAGAAATTATCTATAAATAAAGGTGTTGAGTTCGAAAATTAGACACATTGTATATTGCAATTTTCGAAAATACACTCTATAATTTTCAAGGGGATTTTCGAAATCCTCTATCCCTTTTTAGAGAAAATTCGACTTGTGATTTTTGTGAAAAATTACAAATCGAATTAACAGATCATATCTATTTATTCTCTACGTAAAACTTCTGATTGATTTCTAGTGCAGTCAATCAGAGGGTTTCTGTTTTTCGTTCGTGGACCTAATTCCGGAGATAGATCGTGACTGTCATCGGTTCCCGGGATTTACAAGAAGAGCAGATTAAATTCTGTTGGAGTCCACGATCAAGCCTTTGCTTGACGAGGTAAAAATTTAACTGTGTTTTTATTTTTACTTGAACATATTTAATCGTAAAAGTTTTGATACCCTTGATATGGAATCGTTCCATATAATAAAATAAAATTTTTAAACTTCCGCTGCATCGGGTATCAATTCTTGATTGATCTGAACACGTTTTTCAACAATGTCAACTCTTGCTTCATAGATTGGAGCTTCGAATTGAGCTAACATGGCTTGTTCTTTCTTTTGAATTGTCTCCTTGTGTCCAGTGGTTAATAAAATTTTACTGGTTGCAAAATTTATTTTAACCTTTGAGTTTCCATCAATCTTTTCCTTCTTTGAGATCATGTCAATCAATGTCTTTATTCTTATCTCAGGAAGTGTTGAGATATCCATTACTGGTTTCTCTTCATTTGATCCTTTAAATAAAAACTTGTCTTTATTTTTTCGACATTGAATGTATATCATCGGCTGATAGAATTTGTCATTTTCCCAATCTAGAAGGGTTGAATGAATACTTAATGTTAACACTGGTTCATCCTTGAAGACTGCTTTCTTGAACTGGATAATACTATTTCTCAGTTGATATGGAAATAGTTCTATCTCTTAATTGTTGGGACTGACTTCTAATCCGCTTAATAATCCATTTGAAAAGAATCTTGCGACTTCATGCGCTGGAGCACCTTGTAGTGTTCTTGCTCTTGATATTCTCTGTGTGTCACAAGTTTGTAGTCAAGATCCTGCAGATGGTTTGGCTATTCTCAAATAGTTCAGTGTTTCAAAGAATTCAGTTTTGAGTTTTTCTGGAAAATTTGTTTTTTCAAAAATTGGTTTTTGTGCTCGCAGATTGACCATCTTTCTTTCTCTTGTTTCAAGGGTGCTTTTTAAACGTCCTTTCTTCTTTTTCATTTTTCTCGGTGTTGGCTGTGACCACCGGTTATTTCTTATTTTCTTTTTCTTTTTCTTTTTCTTTTTCTTTTTCTTTGTTATCAGTGTTGGCTGTGACCACTGATTGTTTTTCATTCATCTCCATTATTTTGTCAAGTGGAGTTTCTAACTTGATTGGTGTTCTTGGTGAGGATGATGTAAGAGTGGGTGCCCAGTGAGCCAACTGTGTGGCTATGGGCTTTGTTGACTCTTTGTATAAACAATCTTTTGTTTAATATTATTTACACTTTTATGGCAATGACTTTATATTACTTCATATTGTTATATTGTGATATACTATTGTTGTTTTGATAAAGACCTTGAATATACTATAGTGTATGTAAGATGTGGTAGAACATGGAGATGTCTATCATGAAATACATCTTATAGTCACTGTATATTCTAAAACCGTTCCTAGTCGATTGAGCCGTCCGATAATAAGGATAAGGATCGCTCGAGTTTGAGACTAGCATTTGCGATGCGGAGTACCACGTTTCATTGGTAGGGAACATGGAGATGTTCGAAGCATGCAAATGGATATTCATAGGATGAATAGTCGAACTACCCTATCCGGACTTTCCAAGTGGTTATCACTTATCGAGTGGATAAAGTCCGCGGTTTTGGTTGTACACCATTAGTCCTTACGACTTGAAACATCATGGAGACTCTATATGCTAGTACTGTGCTTTGACTCGTTTACCGACTCTGAGGGGGTCATCAGGTGTCGAGATTGGGTACAGTTACGACACATATAGGAGTCAATGCATTGTTGTCAAGGATTCACCACATACTTGCGAGTGTGGATATCCTATGCGATCTGAGGAGATATTAGTGTGACAAATCTCTGGCCAGAGTACTTGATGTGATTTAAGAAATGGTTTCTTAGTAGCACATGCGATGTCACTAATTTGATCTTCAAGATGCATTGCATAGTTATCGAATCTTGAGCGACTCTCGATATACCAATGGTTGTTGATTCGATCGGGATATATGGATGAAGGGACCGTACTGTACGCTAACCAAAATCTACTGGTTCTTGTAGGCACTATCAGTGATACCTAGGGAATCATGGGGCGATGTTGCTAGGCGCTTTACCATGATTCGTTGGGCAAGTCGGAAAGTGTTGTTCCGAGTCACAAGGAGTTGTGAGCCCACGGCTAGCTGTATCCCTGAACCATTGAGGGTCACACAGTGTAATGGAGTTTTAATCCCCGTTGAGATAGTTAAATTTAAAGAGTTAAATTTAATGAACTAAGGAGTTGGACTTCTTAATTAAGAGTAAGGGAGTAGGGTTTCCTAAAATGACATAGGGATGGACATTTTTGGAAACCACTGAATTCGGATTCAGGAAAATTTATTTTGACTTTAAAACGTGCAGAAATGGTTTCTGTGCACATTGGTGAAATCGTTTCATCAATCGGAGTCACGATGAATTTTATATTAATTTCTGAACGAGCGGGCTTTGCTTGTCGGGCCCCAGCTTATGATTAATGGGCCCTAAGGTGTTAGTGGCCTGCATTATAAATAAGTTATTTCAGTACAGAAATTACACAGAACAGGTCATAAATTTTGAGAGAAAATTTCGAAAACCCTAGACCCTCTCAAAACCGATCGGCCGTCCCCTCCCTTTGCTCTGCCCGAGAAAATTCCGGTCTGTGATTTTGAATCGCGGTCAGGAATAACGAATCAGATTCGTGTAATCTCTTCGCAGAAAACTTCTGATAGATTTTCTAGTGCAATCTATCAGAGGGATTAAACCTCTGTTCGTGGACCTGATTGAAGGCGTTCATCGGTTCCAGGGAGAGACAACAAGAGCAGAATTGTTCTGTTGGTGTCCATTAATCTCGTTGCGAGATTTGAGGTAAAATTTATTTAATTGTTATTTAAATTTTACACACACGTAATTCAATCGATGAACGGTTGATACCCATACCATGGAAACGTTCCATGAAAAAATTTTTAAACTTCCGCTGCACCGGGTATCAATCGTAATTGGTCTGGGAACTCGCCAGTTTTCCAACAGTGGTATCAGAGCCAGGTTGCTCAGATCAATCGATTGAATTAATCAATTGTACAAAATTTTTGAGTCTCGGTTTTTGAAACAAAATAAATATTTTAAATAAAAAATTTTTTTTTCGGGGCAAAACCCGGGCAGCGATTGGATCGCTGCCCGGTGGGGCAGCAATTGTTGCTGCCCCGGGCGGCGCACGACGCCGCCCAAAGGGGGCGCACGGCGCCACCCAAGGCGGCGACCGTCGCCGCCCAGGGCGGCGCACGGCGCCGCCCAGGGCAGCGCGGTGCGCTGCCCAGCGCAGCGCTCGGCGCTGCCCAGGGGCGGCGCTCGGCGCCGCCCAGCGCAGCGCCAGGCGCTGCGCAGGGCGGCGCTCGGCGCCGCCCAGGGGCGGCGCCAGGCGCTGCCCTAAGGGGGCAGCCGGGCTGCCCCCGGCCCGCGCCCCGGGTGCGGGCCAACCCGGGAGTGTCCCGGGTGGCCCGCGGGAAAAATTATATTTTTATTAATTTTAATATTTAAAATTTTATTTTTGGTCCGGTCAAAAATTGTTTTTGATTGGTTCACGAGATTTCGGATCGAATTGTTCGAGTCCGTAAATTTTAAAATTGATTTTGGATAAATTTGAATTTTTGGAAAATTTTAATATTTTATCCGTAAATTGAATTTTGAAATCAATTATTTTGGTACAATTGATGATAAGATATGATCTTATGATATATTAGATAAAATATGATTTTATTTGTAAAATTGGATTTTATAGATAAAATATGATTTTATTTGATATGGAGATAAAATATGATTTTATATGTGAAATGTGATTTTATATATAAAATATGATTTTATCTTGTTTAAATTTGAATTGCCACAGCATGTTATCCAATAAATTAATTTTGAATTAAATGTTATTGGATAAGGATGATCGATTGCCATGACCAATTTTGTAGGTGTATGTTAGGAATTTACATTTTGTCTTTATTGTTGTTGGTTTTATTAATGGGCCTGGTTTATGGCCCGATATGAATGTCATATGTAATAAAAGTGGGCTTGGTTTATAGCCCGTTCCCACCCCCTAAAAATGTATCCCCTACTTGTCATTGTTATTTAATTGTAAATACATTAGATTTAGTGGGAGATCAAGATTTGAAGATGGTGGGCCCAGCAGACAATGAAGACTGAAGAAATGTAAATTGGAAGCATATGTAATAGGATTGCATTTGCATACTGCATATTACCTAGGATTGGACTAAGACCCGTGATTGGCAACCACGGGTCAATTAGAAATGGAATCGATCATCCTATATAATATGTGATATTATGATTGTATGCATGTTTAGACATAAATTGCGTGAATCCGGCAATGCATGCAATAAATTAAAATGATGAGACAAATATTTTTATAAATAAAATCCCTCATTTTAAATATGATTTAAAATTTATATCAAGATAAATAAAGGAAATTTAAATATTGTTTAAATGTTCCTACCTTCCATCAACGGTCAATGTATGTGATGCTACCCGCGGATACGGTCCGGCTCATATTATTGGGGGGGCCCGTTCGTCGGAAAGCTGTACATTGGATCGACAAATGTTGTAAGTTGGGTGGAACTCCCATGGGATCGGCTCATATTATTGGGGGATCCACATGGCGACCGTCCATCACAACTTAATATTGATGGGTCATCTTGACATGTCACTTTAAACGGCGTCATATTATTGGGCCCTTATTGGACATGAGGTAAATACATGGGGGTTGCTTTGGAAGCAATTGGGCTCTACCTTTTGAGAATTATGGTTGGCTGATATTATTCGGGACCATAAGTTTGTCAATTGGACTCCATGTTCTCACTAAGGAAAAAGTTTCCCGTTTTCACTAGAGGGTGGTGAAATCGTTAAAATAGTGGGAGTGAGATTCATAAAATTAAATTCGCCTATTTTATGTCTTAGTAAATTGTTAAACAATCATTGATATATGTCTGTTTTTCCTTTTCAGTATTTCATACAATGAATTCGCGAAATCCTTTATTCTCGATCCTCGAACAAAACAAACTAATTGACGCAAACAATACAGAATGATTCCATAAGTTAAGATTGTCCTAAGTTCGGAAAAAGATTTTCTAAGTGTTAGAAAAGGCTTCTCCGAAAACAGCCCTGGCTAATGTAACTGCCGAAAGGTTGGCCGAATTAGAGAAATGGTTGGACCATGATCTCAAGGCCAAATGTTACATGAAAAATTGGACAAGTCTAAACAAGTTTGCCATCACTGCAAGAAACCCGGTAATTGGAAACGTAACTGCAAGGAATACCCCAAGCAGTTGCGAACTGCAAAGGGTATGTTTTACATTGAAATAAATGTTTTTCTTAATACTACTTCTTGGGTATTGGATACCAGATGTAGATCTCATATTTGCAATGAGTTGCAAATGATAACAAGAAGTAATAGGATAAGGATGGGTGAGACCCAGTCAAGGCTCGGGAATGGTTCCAGAGTTAAATCCATAGCTATGGGAAATATTTATTTTTTGCAGAACGGTTTTAAGTTACTTTTGATAGATGTTTTATTTGTTCCAGATTTAATTAAAACATTATTTCTATTTCTATGCTTGATAGAGATGGTTATTCTTGTAATTTTGTGAATGGGATTTGCAATATTTACAAGAATGAATGTTTAATTGGAAATGGACAACTTGAAAACGATCTATACAATTTAAAACTAAAAGACGTTCCAGTGAATTGTATTGACAAACCGGCGACAACAAACAAAAGGAAAATCGATAGTCAAAACCCGGCAAACCTTTGGCACGCTAGACTAGGTCATATTTCCTCAAGGAGGATGAACAAGCTAGTGGGAGAGGGCATGTTTGATATGTCTGATATTAACTCTCTACCTACTTGTGAATCCTGCCTAAAAGGAAAAATGACTAAATCTCCTTTTAAGGGGAAACCTGAGCGTAGTCAGAATCTGTTGGATTTGATCCATACAGATGTTTGTGGTCCATTTAGAGTAGGGACTCAACATGGCCACACCTACTTCATTACCTTTACTGATGATTATTCAAGGTATGGGTATTTATATTTAATGAAATATAAGTCTGAAGCATTTGAAAAGTTCAAAGAATTCAGGGCTGAAGTAGAAAACAAGCTAGGTAAAAGTATTAAAGCACTTCGATCGGATCGAGGTGGAGAATACTTGAGTACCGAGTTTTTGGACTATCTGAAAGAGAATGGGATTCTCTCTCAGTGGACTCCTCCTATGACACCACAGCTTAATGGTGTATCGGAGCGTATTAATCGAACTTTGTTGGACATAGTTCGATCTATGATGAGCTTCACTGAGCTTCCACCTTCGTTTTGGGGCTATGCGCTTGAAACGGCGGTATTGTTGTTGAACAACGTCCACACTAAAGCAGTGGACAAAACACCATACGAGTTATGGAATGGCAAAGCTCCTAAGTATTCGTACTTGAGGATTTGGGGATGTCCTGCTTACGTGAAGCGGACAGTGGGAGATAAGTTGGATAGTCGATCCAGCCTGTGTTATTTTGTGGGGTATCCGAAGAATTCAATCGGATATTATTTCTATTATCCTGCTGAAACAAAGGTGTTTGTTTCGCGGAATGCCACCTTCTTGGAGAAGGAGTTCTTATTGGATAAGAAAGGCGAGATGATGGAACTCGAAGAAGTTCGAGAAGAACCCGAAATACAAAATAACGATCCCACACCTCAGGAACCATTGCTGGACACGCCTGCACCTAGAAGATCCGAGAGGACTTCTAGACCTCCAGTTCGATATGGTCTTCTTCTTGAAGAGGGTCAAGATGAACCCGACATTGGATGTGATCCAAGAAGCTTCAAGGAAGCAATTTCTGATGCGGATTCGAATTTATGGCTTGAAGCTATGCAGTCAGAATTGGATTCGATGCATACTAACCAAGTCTGGACTTTAGTGGATCCTCCCGATGGAATTGTTCCAATAGGGTGTAAATGGATCTACAAAAGAAAGCTTGGGCCTGATGGTAAGGTATTGACCTACAAGGCGCGATTGGTGGCTAAAGGTTATACTCAAAGGCAAGGAGTTGACTATGACGAAACCTTTTCACCAGTTGCAATGTTCAAGTCCATAAGAATCCTTATTGCCATAGCTGCATGGTATGACTATGAGATATGGCAAATGGATGTGAAGACTGCTTTTCTTAATGGAGACATTAAGGAAGAAATCTATATGAAGCAGCCTGAGGGGTACACATCCATGGGAAGCGAGCATAAGGTATGCAAGCTTCAGAGATCAATTTATGGTCTAAAACAAGCATCAAGAAGTTGGAACCAGAAATTTGATGAAACAATTAAAGACTTTGGTTTCATCAAGAACCCGGAGGAACCTTGCGTGTACAAGAAAGTAGTTAAGGATGCGGTGACATTCTTAGTACTTTATGTTGATGACATCCTACTCATTGGGAATGATGTAGGGATGTTGCAGTCAACAAAGATATGGTTATCAGGTAGATTTTCGATGAAGGATTTGGGTGAGGCATCCTACATTCTTGGGATACAGATCTATAGGGATAGATCTAAGAGAATGATAGGACTCACTCAATCAACCTACATCGATACCATATTGAAACGGTTTTCAATGGATGGGTCCAAGAGAGGACATCTACCCATGTGTCATGGAGTTTCTCTATCCAAGTCTATGTGTCCCAAGACTGATGCAGAGATAGAGAATATGACACATGTACCATATGCGTCAGCTATAGGTAGTATCATGTATGGGATGATATCTACCAGACCGGATGTAGCATTTGCTCTGAGTGTCACGAGCAGATATCAGTATAATCCTGGTCAGATGCATTGGAAAGCCGTGAAGGACATTCTTAAGTACTTGCGAAGGACTAAGAATATGTTCATGGTTTATGGAGGACGAGAACTCAAACCTGAAGGCTATACCGACTCTAGCTTCCAAAGTGATGTGGATGACTCGAAGTCAACCTCTGGATTTGTGTTCATGCTCAATGGCGGTGCTGTCTCTTGAAGAGTTCCAAGCAGGACACCACAGCGGATTCCACCACTGAGGCTGAATACATTGCAGCATCAGCTGCTGCTAAAGAGGCCGTTTGGATGAGGAATTTCGTCCAAGAGTTGGGCGTCATTCCTGAATTTGTTGGTCCAGTCCCGGTGTACTGCGACAACACGGGTGCCGTTGCTCAAGCAAAGGAACCAAGGTCTCATCAAAGATCCAAACACGTACTGAGGAAATACCACATAATCCGGGAGATTGTGGAAAGAGGAGACATCAGTGTCGAACGAGTGGCCTCTGCAGACAATATCGCTGATCCACTTACTAAGCCTTTGCCAGGACCATTGTTTGACAAACATCGCGAAGCAATGGGTCTACGTAGTATGACTAGTTGGCTATAGGGCAAGTGGGAGATTGTAAGAGTGGGTGCCCAGTGAGCCAACTGTGTGGCTATGGGCTTTGTTGACTCTTTGTATAAACAATCTTTTGTTTAATATTATTTACACTTTTATGGCAATGACTTTATATTACTTCATATTGTTATATTGTGATATACTATTGTTGTTTTGATAAAGACCTTGAATATACTATAGTGTATGTAAGATGTGGTAGAACATGGAGATGTCTATCATGAAATACATCTTATAGTCACTGTATATTCTAAAACCGTTCCTAGTCGATTGAGCCGTCCGATAATAAGGATAAGGATCGCTCGAGTTTGAGACTAGCATTTGCGATGCGGAGTACCACGTTTCATTGGTAGGAACATGGAGATGTTCGAAGCATGCAAATGGATATTCATAGGATGAATAGTCGAACTACCCTATCCGGACTTTCCAAGTGGTTATCACTTATCGAGTGGATAAAGTCCGCGGTTTTGGTTGTACACCATTAGTCCTTACGACTTGAAACATCATGGAGACTCTATATGCTAGTACTGTGCTTTGACTCGTTTACCGACTCTGAGGGGGTCATCAGGTGTCGAGATTGGGTACAGTTACGACACATATAGGAGTCAATGCATTGTTGTCAAGGATTCACCACATACTTGCGAGTGTGGATATCCTATGCGATCTGAGGAGATATTAGTGTGACAAATCTCTGGCCAGAGTACTTGATGTGATTTAAGAAATGGTTTCTTAGTAGCACATGCGATGTCACTAATTTGATCTTCAAGATGCATTGCATAGTTATCGAATCTTGAGCGACTCTCGATATACCAATGGTTGTTGATTCGATCGGGATATATGGATGAAGGGACCGTACTGTACGCTAACCAAAATCTACTGGTTCTTGTAGGCACTATCAGTGATACCTAGGGAATCATGGGGCGATGTTGCTAGGCGCTTTACCATGATTCGTTGGGCAAGTCGGAAAGTGTTGTTCGAGTCACAAGGAGTTGTGAGCCCACGGCTAGCTGTATCCCTGAACCATTGAGGGTCACACAGTGTAATGGAGTTTTAATCCCCGTTGAGATAGTTAAATTTAAAGAGTTAAATTTAATGAACTAAGGAGTTGGACTTCTTAATTAAGAGTAAGGAGTAGGGTTTCCTAAAATGACATAGGGATGGACATTTTTGGAAACCACTGAATTCGGATTCAGGAAAATTTATTTTGACTTTAAAACGTGCAGAAATGGTTTCTGTGCACATTGGTGAAATCGTTTCATCAATCGGAGTCACGATGAATTTTATATTAATTTCTGAACGAGCGGGCTTTGCTTGTCGGGCCCCAGCTTATGATTAATGGGCCCTAAGGTGTTAGTGGCCTGCATTATAAATAAGTTATTTCCAGTACAGAAATTACACAGAACAGGTCATAAATTTTGAGAGAAAATTTCGAAAACCCTAGACCCTCTCAAAACCGATCGGCCGTCCCCTCCCTTTGCTCTGCCCGAGAAAATTCCGGTCTGTGATTTTGAATCGCGGTCAGGAATAACGAATCAGATTCGTGTAATCTCTTCGCAGAAAACTTCTGATAGATTTTCTAGTGCAATCTATCAGAGGGATTAAACCTCTGTTCGTGGACCTGATTGAAGGCGTTCATCGGTTCCAGGGAGAGACAACAAGAGCAGAATTGTTCTGTTGGTGTCCATTAATCTCGTTGCGAGATTTGAGGTAAAATTTATTTAATTGTTATTTAAATTTTACACACACGTAATTCAATCGATGAACGGTGATACCCATACCATGGAAACGTTCCATGAAAAAATTTTTAAACTTCCGCTGCACCGGGTATCAATCGTAATTGGTCTGGGAACTCGCCAGTTTTCCAACAGATGACGATGACGAGATTGACATATTTTCTTTTATCCTCTGAATTTTTTCATTTATATTCTTTTTCCTTTGTTGAAGAATCTGAATTTCTTCATCTATGTCAATCAATTGTTCTTTTAATTGATCTAATTGCTCCATCCTGCACAAGAAAAATATATATTTATATATATATATACTATATATATATATAAAATGGTTAGAAATTTAACTCTTTATTGTGAGTAATTCAGATAGTTTTATTATGCGTATCATTGCATTTATGAATTCTTTTGCAAGAATTGAACCAATCTTCATGAGATTGATTATTTTACTCATAGAGTAATTCATGTTTCTGAATATAAATCTCATTTCATCAATTTATATTCCCCATGCTTTTTAAGGCATGTTCGGATGACTCACAGTCATTTTCTGGATCACTTAGGATCTCTTTTGTTATTCTGGTACTACGGATAGTATAATTTGGATGAAGTTCTCTTGTTAATACGTCGGGTAATGAATTGTCCGTTCCTTTGACATGCTGGATCTCGAACTGATAATGGTTCAATTCCAATTGCCATCTAATTAACCTTGCTGCATTTCCCTGCATTTCTTGATATTTTTATTGTCTTGAAATATGTTAAATTCATATTATCCGTTCTTACTAAAAATGGTTTAGAAATAAGATAAATCTCATAATTTCTAATTGTATATATTAAAGCTAATAATTCTTTTTCATTTGAATGATAATTTAGTTGTGCACCTTGAAAAGTTCCTGATGTATAATTACATAATTTTTCATTATTCCTAGTAGCTGTTTTAGTAAGTTCTTCTAAATTTCTTTCTCCTGTATAATTTTAAACATGCTCCCCAGTATTCATCTGAGGCGTCTGTTTCAATTATTATTATGTCTTTATTTGAAGGAAAATATAATTCGGAAATATTACTAATTATCTTCTTTTTAATAGTGTCAATATAATTAGTATCTTCTTTAGACCATTTCACTTATAGTCTTGTTTAAGTTTTGTCTGAAGAGGTTTTCTGATTTCTGCAAGTTTCTTAATGTAATTTCCAGAATAAGTTAATAATCCTAAAAATATTCTTAATTGATCTTTATCCTTGATTTCACTAGGAAAATCGTGAATTTTGTTAAGTATATGCTGTTGTAAACAATGTTTTCCATCTTCTATTTGTAATCCTAAATAATTTATTTTTATTTTAAACAATTGTGCTTTTTTTTTTTCAGAAAGTATAATTTCATCTTTATGACAAATATCTAATACTATCATGAGGTCTTTATAATGTTGATCTAGTGTTTTTGAATAAATTAATATGTCATCTATATAAACACAACAAAAATCTACATATGATTTAAAAGATTCATCCATATATCTTTGAAAGATACCTGGTGCTTGTTTAAGTTCGAAAGGTAATACAGTCCATTGATACTGTCCTTTTGGACAACTGAATGATGTAAGTAATTGTGTTTGTGGTTCTAGCTGAATTTGCCAGAATCCTGATTTACAATCTAAACTGGAAAAATATTTCATTCCTCCTATATAAGATAGTAAATCATTCTTGTTTGGGATGTAATATCCATCCATAATTGTTGCATTATTCATTTTTCGATAATCAATTACCATTCTTTTCTTATCAGTGTCTTTCTTACTGACATAAAAGGCTGGTGAAGAGTGTGGACTCTTGCTTGGGATGATTATCTTAAGTTTTAGTAATTCTTGAACCTCTTTTTTAAATATTTTTACATCATCCATGTTGCATCTTCTTGGTGCTTCACGGATTGTGATATTAGGGTCTTTAAGTTTTATTGAAGCAATGAATTGTTTTCTTTTCTTAATTTTGTCATGAGGATTTTCAGAACAAATATCATGAAATTTATTCATGATTTTTTTTCATGATTAATTGTTAAAATATTTTTTATTTTTAGTTCTATTGGATTTGTATTTCGTTTATGAAAATTCTTTGTAAATCCTTCATTTCCTACACGAAATGCTGTTCGTATTTTAGGAATATAAATCATTGATGATCCTTTGTTTAAAGTTATGTGATTTTCAAATTGTGTAAAAGGAAGATATTCTCTTAAAAAGTTATTTCCTAATATAATGTCCATTCCTGATTCTAATTGGTATATAATGGGTATTACAAATTTTGTTTTCCTCAATTTCTATTTTTAATTTTTCTGCTACTGTATCAAGCATGATTATTGATCCATCTCCTATTCGAACTTTTAATCCTTTATCATATTTCTTCCTATAATGATTTGGAAGTATATGTTTGATTCCTAAACACATACTTGCTCCTGTATCAACATAAGCATGTATATGATATGATTTATGTTCTTTGATTTTAAATATTTGAATTTTTATATATATACTATTTGGATTGGTTTTGTTTTTATTATTATCCATTCTCTCATTTTTTTTATTTATGAATTTTAAGAGATAAAAGTATAATTGGTATTTATAAACAAAAGTTTCTCTCTCCAGGGAGTTGAAAGTAAGTTTTATTTATGTAGAAATTTATAAATAAGTTAGAAATTGGTTTAGGGAGTGATTGACAATTAACCCTATATTTATTTATTAATGCTAGCATCTTATCACACACATACATGTGATCTTTAAAAAAATGTGGGGAAAATGCTTCTTTTTCAAAAATTTTAAATAAGGTTATCGATTTTTTTAAATTGAAATGTTAGGGCATAAGAGATATGATGAAAATATACTTGTAATATAATATATGGATTTAATTGATTAAAGTACATTTTCGGAATTATGAACTTTCCTAAAGTTGGTTAGCATAAGGAGTTTTAACTTTAAATAAGTGCTTTTATAATCAAACCAACAATCGAATCTGTAAACTTTAAAAAAATGGTCAGTCCGATCTAAATACTATTTGACACTCTGTAGAGATTCATGTGAAATTATCCTTTATATAGCATGTCTCTTCAAATTCAATCACCTATTTGAAATTCATGCAAAAAGAGGAAATATATTAAAATATATAGCCCGACAATTTGGGGAGACATATGGTTAAGAAAGAATGGTAACATGAGATTCTCGCTTTTGGTTAGGCTCTTTGAATATTTCACACTCAACTACATGAATATACTTTCCTTGATTACTCCCAAAAAAAAGAAGATAAATTTTAATCCGATCCTCCACACTATCTCTTACCAAATCAAGATCCAAAAGTAATCAAGATTCGTATATACCTTTTGAATTGTTGGCATATAATGCATTAATTGACAAGATTGATGCATCTAAGTTATTGCTTTTATTGAATTAATCTGCATGCACTCTTTGGTTCGTAGGGACTGTTAATGTTGTTGAATTTAATATCTTCTTGCAGGGTACGAGCTAGAAAAAAATTCATGTAAGATGCCGGGTTCGGATTATTCGGAAGCGTCTGATGAAAGGGCTCGAAATGAAGATGGGAATCACGGAAAGTTTCACCTATTTGGGAGGCAGAAACCGGTGCACACCTCCCTTGGTGGTGGCATTCGTATGTCTCTCTTTTATTTTGCTCTTATTTTTTGTTTCATGTTTCAAAATTTTTTATCCAATTTACACTAAATTCATTGCGACTGTCTTTTCTCAAAATTAAAGCATATAGACATGCTCGTATTTTCAAGTTTATGTGCATGTCATTGGTCATTCCTGTAAAAACTCATTTTGGAAAATGGATTCCTAAGATAGGAAAATTTTAACATATAAAATTGAGAGTGTATTTTTATCTATTGATTACAGCTGCGGATGTTATACTGTGGCGTAACAAGCAGATATCAGGAGCTTTGCTAGCTGGATCAACTGTCATATGGCTCCTCTTCGAACGCATCGGCTATCATTTGATTCCATTTGTGTGTCATTCTCTGATATTCACTCTCGCCACTCTCTTCTTGTGGTCCAACCTCTCATTTTTCGTCAAGAAGTTAGTTTACTTTTTTGTGCTTATCTTCGATTACATGGACAGTACTCGAACATGAAGCCTAATCGTGACTCGCCTAGTATCTAGGCTACACGGCGGCACCCCTTCCTTCGTCTTATATTGTGTGTTTTGGGTCAGATATATCAACTTCATATATATGAATTACTTCATTTCTTTGTTGGATAGGTCAGCTTTTGAGTTCCCGGAGATGTCATTACCGGAGGAATTGTGCGAGAGCATCGCACTATTGATAAGGGACCGATGCAACAAGGCATTTTCCATCTTTAGGGAAGTGGCATTGGGAAAGGATTTAAAGAAATTCTTATATGTAAGCTTTTCGTTTCATATATCATCCACTTACTTTCATACTATACTATATATATGTCATGTTCTAACTCTAAAATGAACAGACAATTCTAGGATTATGGTTGGTATCTGTCATCGGCGGCTGGTTCGACTTCTTGACTCTTGTGTATATGAGTGAGTATCTCTTCCCCTCTGCCAAAATCCTCATGAAGTGATCGATCGGTTAATAGTTTCATAGGACCTGCGTGGGAGTTTTTTTTGTGTTGTCGTTTCTCCAGAAATCATAAATAATAACTAGTCCTATGTGCTAAAATGACTTATTTCCCCTTGAGCACTCTCACTCTCCATCACTAGTATAATGAGAACGAGTCAATTAATTATATGGACTGATCAATGTTTTTTAATTGCATTCTGTATCCGTAGTGTTTGTGATGCTATTGACCATGCCTCTGTTCTACGAGAAAAACGAAGATCAAGTCGATTCTTATGCGCGAAAGGCCACGGCCAAACTCAAGAGACAATACAGCTCGCTGGATGAAAAGGTTCTTCAAAAGTTGCCAAAAGTTCCTTTCATGGCCGGCAGTAAGCAGCAGTGAAGAAAAATGATAAGAAAGTTGTTTGTGTTTTAGAATTTATTCTTATGCTAGTTCTAATTGCGACAGTATACCACTTGTTCATCTAACACATCATTTCGGTTAATAATTAATTACTTCATATGTTTGCTTGTTAGAGTATCAAACTTGAATGCCTTATGAATGATTATAAAATTTAATTTGCAAATTAATGAACGTCGATACACAATTTTTTTCACCTCATTCAATTTTTGTTATCTTTTATTTTTATTTTTCCTGCATTATTTTCAATTAAATTCAACAATGTTATCATCAGGTTTGATTTCCCTCTTTCTTTGTCATTATCGGATTTGATGTTAATTAGTTTCTTTGATATATATTTTTTTTTATTGTGATATTATTGTTTTATTTATTTGATTCGTTCCAGTGTTTTAAAAACCGGACTGGACCGGCCGGTTCGACCGGTTCGACCGGGAACCGGTCACTAGTCCGGTCCGAAATACCCCTAAAAATCGTTTTAACGATTCAACCGCTCAAAACCGGTCAAGAACCGGTAAAAACCGGTCGAACCGGCCAAGAACCGGCCAAGAACTGGTCCCAAGAACCGACCAGAAAACCGGTTGAACCGGTTTTCGAATTTTTTTATTTTTTTAAAATTTGTTTTTTTTTTTAATTTTAAAATCTTAATTTAATATTTTATTATATATATACACATGATTATTTGAAATTTGTACTTCGTTAAAAATATTATTTTTCTATTATTATATATTTTTTAATTAATTTATTTATTTTTAAAAATATAGTATATATAACTATAATTAATATTTTGAATATATTTTATATATATTTATTTTTTAAACTATGATAATATATATATTTTATTTATATACATCTTTTAGATTTTTAAAATTTAAAAGATATTATAAATTATATTATATTATATAAACGGTTTTCCGGTCCGACCGTCCGGTTAAAACGGTCGAACCGGTTGTACCATTTTTTTAAGGTAGACTGGTTCAATCATCGGTCCGGTTATGAAAATATTGATTCGTTCACACTTTGGGTTTTCTTCCTTTATTTGTTATTATGAGGGAGTTATTGTGTCATAGACCTAATATTGTGCAAAAAAAGAAAAAAAAATTAGCTTAGGCAACAAAAAAACGGTTAAGTCGATGCCACCCACAGGGTAGTGCCCTGTGGGTGGCGTGGCAAATTTTGATTGGTTAAAATCAGTGGGACCCACTAATTTTAACCAATCATAGGGTTACACGTCGCCCGCAGGGTAGTACCCTGCGGGCGGCATGAACAAAACCCAAAAAAACACATGCTCAACAAGTCGTCATGACAAGGGGTAAAACCCGCAAATTTTATAAAAGATTAAGGGCTGAGAAGTCTATTAAATTTTCGTAGGCGAAAATTGTGTAATTTCAATATTTCACAAAGATTTGATGAAAAAATTCTAAATAAAAAGTGAAATTTGGTAACATAGATGACCAAAAACACAGTGAAAAAATTACATGATTAAAATACAGTTTTTCTTAAAAAATAAAAGTAATTTATTGAAGTTTTTTCAAGTTTGTTGGGATCCATGACAATCAAGTTGGGGAGCCAAGTTGGAATATTGTGATGGATTCACCGTGTCTTCATTGTATCCCACCTCGGCCTCAAATGTTCCACATGATCATCCAAGTTTTTGCTATATACCAATATATCATCAAAATATACCACCACAAATATTCCAATATATGCACGCAAAACATGAATCATTAAATGCATAAATGTACTAGGTGCATTAGTCAAACCAAAAGACATAACCATCCATTCATACAAACCATACTTGATTTTAAATGCAATTTTCCACTCATCTCCCTCTCTCATCCTAATCTGATGATATCCACTCTTAAAATAAATCTTGCTAAAAATGCTAGAGCCATGCAATTAATCTAACATATCATCTAGTCTAGGAATATGATGCCTATACTTGATGGTAATGTTATTTATAGCCCTACAATCCACACACATACACCAAGATCCATCTTTCTTAGGTACTAACAACACAGGCACTGCACATGGTGATATCGACTCATGCACAAAACCCTTATCTAAAAGTTTACTTACTTGTTTTTGCAGTTCCTTTGTCTCCTCCGAATTGCTCCTATAAGCCGGACGGTTCGACAACGCACTTCCGGGTACGAAGTCGATCTAATGCTCAATCCCTCTCAAAGGTGGTAAACCTTGAGGTAGCTCCTCCGAAAGCAAATCCTCGAATTCCTGCAATAGAGAGATAACAATGCTCGGAAGATCTCCGACTATATCACTTATGTTAAGGAGTATCTCCTTATAAAACATCAACACAAGTGGAACATGAGAACTCAAAACATCTCTCAACTCACTTTTTTGATCTATATACATTTTTTTTTCAGCCTCTTTTCTTTCACTTTTTTTCTCATCTCTTTTTTTTTTTTCTCACTTATCTTTTTTAAGGCCATCTCACTTATTTTGTCACTCTTTTTTCAGCCTCATCTTTTTTTTTCTTTTTCATGTGATCCTCCAATATTTGCTTTGGAGACATAGGTAATAGTACAATGGAATCCTTTTTCACAGTAAAAGAATACATATTTCTAAACCCATAATGCACTACCCTCATATCAAACTGCCACGGTCCACCCAACAATATATGACAAGCATGCATAGGTATCACATCACACACTACCTCATCAACATACTGCTACTTGTTTGTTCACCTTCACCTCCGCACAGTCATTAAATCACTGCAACCTATATGGCTGAGGTTGCTTTAAAATAGGCAACCCCAATTTCTCCACCAACTCACAACTAGCTACATTCGTACAACTATCACCATCAATAATGAGACTGCACACTTTTTCATTCACAAAACAACAAGTATGAAAAATATTTTCTCGCCGACTCTCTTCCTCTTCCTTATGGTGCGTATTTAGAATCTCCTAGTGACCAACAACTCACCAACCACCGCACCATATCCCTCATCATCGGGATCCTCCAACGCAGACATATCATCATAAGTCTCCTCTCCATCATCACTCTCGGATTCCACATCACCACAAGCATTAATAATCATCAATTTCTTATTTGGGTATTGGCTAGCAATGTGGCCAACACCTTGACACATAAAACACTTAATATCTCTAGTACGAGTATTAGAAGTTTCAGATGTACCTTTCACCCCTTGTTTTGGTGCCTCCGGCTTAATGTCAGCTTTTGGTTTGGCACAAACCGCTTCCTCATCACTCGCTTCATTTCATCCCACTTCTCAATAGGCCACTCACCACACCTCCTCCTAGTGGTTACAAGTTGATCCCAACAAATCAAAGCATAATCCACAAACTCCACCAATTCCAACCTCACTTTCTTAAGAGCAGAATAGTGATGACAGTCGAACACAAACTCCACACGCTTCTCCCATTCTAAATACACCTCCGTATCAGACGTCCCATGAAACGCCAAAATTTTCATCTTAATGCTTCTAATATTCCCATCTTCTCTACTCCCCTCAGTATTTTTCACGCATCGCTTCCTCGTCTATTTCTACCCCCATTTACTCGTTTCCTCCCTTTCCCAATTCTCGTCGCAACTCTCTTCACCATCCTGAAAATAATCCACCTTCCTGCCCTTACTCCTACTCCTACTACCACTATCACTACTCTCCTCCAGCTTACTCAACCTCTCATGTAATGGCCCCAAATCCGACCTCATCACCTTAGTAAAATGTCCCATCAACGCATCCAACTGAACCTTGGAAATTCCTTGGTTCACACTTTCACTAGCATCTTTATTTGGATTCATTGTACATGCAAGCAAATGTTAGTAATAAAAGATCATCACAAAAATTCTCTCAAGTCACTCCAAACGAATCACTCAACACTCTCTTTTTTCACTCAAAATATGTGGTAGGCTTTGATTTTGTGGAGTAATTATCAAACCCTCAAGTTAAAAACTTGTAGACTCCAAAAAATTGACTTCACGAAATATTAACCAAAAACAAGAAACAAGGACTTATGGTAAACAATTAGAATTGCACCCAAGGATGAACCAAGACACAAAACTGGAATTTTGACACAAGTTATTGCTTCATTATTTATTTATTTTTTATTGAAGCAAAAATTTTGGCACCTTCTATTTTTTTTGACTGATATATTTTTATATTTTTTTAGATAACTTGTAGCACAAGACAAAAAACTTGGGCAACAAAATAGAAACAACGAAGACTTGACGAAGAATAGATTTAGATGAAGAACGAAGAATGACTACGAAGAACGAAGAACAGATAAGAACAAATACTTACTTGTCTCAAAGAAAACTGTTCTCTGATGCCAAGTGATATGAATCCAGTTGATTAATGAAAAGTAAAAACAAAAATAATCCAATTCGTTCCCTCAGATCAATTAAAAAAAATCCAATTGATGTTTTCGATCTATCTTAAGACGATTATGATATCGTGGAAAAGTAATAAAAGATAGAATTTGATCCACCTTTAATCGATGAACGATTAACAACAAAAATTACAAAATAGTTGAATTCTATGAAAAGCTTCGGATAACTCGTATCTGACAATCTTCAACGAAGATCAATTGACAAAATGCCACAAAGTTTAGAATTTTGATAAGTTTGATTTTGAGCAAAGTCAAAGCTTCAATACAAATTCTTGAGAAAATTTTCAATCAATAATTGAATAAAAATCTGAAAAACTATTATTAATGAGTAATAATAATGTATTTATAGTTTACAACTCTAAAATAAAAAAAAATAATGCAAGATATTGCAAAGATATCAAAAAAATATACTTAAAAGTTTCTTAATAGACTCAAAACACTCAAAAATAGGCAAAAGATATTAAAATAACAATAAAATCCCGAACATACACTAACACGTCGAGTTTGTGTTTTTTTCGAACAAATTCCCTCGCTCGAGTGGCAGGAACATGCGCTCGAGCGAAACGTCTTCTGCCAATTTTTTTCCGAATGCATCCTCCTCACTCGAGCGGCAAGAATTTGTGCTCGAAGCGAGAAATCCTCTGTCCCCGAACAACTTTCAAGGCTCGTTCAAGCGGTAAGAACATGCGCTCGAGCGAGAATGCTTCTGTCTCGCATCTCGAATATCTTATTTCTCAAGGTCGTTTTGCATTACAATGACCATAAAACATCCTCCAAAATTTCCACCAATAATCCCAACATCCTCTTGATAATTTAGCATCAAATTTTTAAGAGATTCCTTGAACCGTTTAGCTCGACGTCTTGTAATCAGCCCCTCTGACGGCTCCAATGGATCTCGAACATTCTTCGCAACACGATCCGCATGTGAGTTGTCCATGATCACATCATCCTCCTCTTCTTGAAAAAGATTTGTCCTCAAATCTCGTTCATGACCTACATCAAACAAAGACAGATCAACAACATTAAAAGTAGTACTCACGTTATACTAACCTGGAAAATCTAGTTTGTAGGCATTGTCGTTGATTCGCTCAAGGACTTGAAATGGACCATCTCCTCTAGGCAACAACTTTGATCGTCTTTTATCCGGAAAATGCTCCTTCCTCAAATGCAACCATACTCAAATACGACCTTCTTCCTCCCTTTATTCGCTTGCTTAGTGTACTGCAAATTCTTTTTCTCAATATTCTCACGCACTTTCTCATGCAAGCTCTTAACAAATTCAGCTTTCTTCTTATCATCCAAGTTAACCTTTTCACTCATAGGTAACGACATCAAATCCAACGGAGTCAATGGATTAAACCCATAAACAATTTCAAAAGATGAATAATTTGTAGTAGAATGCACACTACGATTATAAGCAAACTCAATAGATAGCAAACATTCCTCCCGATTTTTCAAGTTCTTTTTAATGATAGAGCGTAACAATGTCCCCAAAGTCCTATTAACTACCTCAGTTTGTCTATCAGTTTAAGGATGACAACTAGTAGAAAATAACAACTTAGTTCCAAGTTTACACCTAACTGTTTTTCAAAAGTAACTTAAAAATCGAGTATCCCTATTAGAAACAATACTTCTAGGCATGCCCATGCAATCTAACAATCTCATTAAAGAAAAAATCTGCAACATGCGAAGTATCATCTGATTTTTGACAAGCAATAAAATGTGCCATTTTAGAAAACCTATCAACCACAACATAAATAGAATCCCTCTCTTCTTAGACCTTTGTAACCCAAGAACAAAATCCATAAAAATGTCCACCCAAGGTTCACTAGGCACTGGAAGTGGGTTATACAAACCATGTGGTTGTGATCTAAATTTTTCCCTCCTACAAGTCTCACATCGCTCACAAATTTTCTCGACATCATGCTTCATTTGTGGCCAATAAAAATGCTCATGCAAAACTTGATATGTTTTTTCCACACCAAAATGACCCATTAAACCACCACCATGCAATTCTCTAACAAGTAACTCCCTAATTGAAGGTTTAGGAATGCATAACCTATTTTTCTTAAACAAGTAGCCATCATGCAAATAAAATTTCCCTTGAGGACTATGCATACATTACTTATACACTTCACCAAATTCATTATCACTAGCATACAATTCTTTCACATGCTCAAAACCCAAAAACTTAGTATCTAAATTAGTTAAGAGAATGTACCTCTGTGACAACGCATCTGCTACCACATTTTTCTTATCTTGCTTGTACTTAATGACGTAAGTAAAAGTTTCTACAAATGCCACCCAATTTGCATGTCTCTTATTCAACTTTTAATGACCTTTGAGATGCTTCAAAGATTCATGGTCCATATAAATCACGAACTACTTTGGCCTCAAGTAATGCTTCCAAGTTTCGAGCACTCGCACTAGAGCATAAAACTCTTTGTCATACGTTGGATAATTCAACGCTGCTCCATTCAACTTCTCGCTGAAATATGCCACTTTCTTTCCTCCTTGCATCAACACTCCTCCGATTCCTAGACCTGAAGCATCACATTCAATTTCAAAGGTTTTAAAAAAAAATAAGGCAAAAACAATAAAGGAGCATTAATTAATTTTCTCTTGATTAAATTGAAAGACTTCTCCTGTTCATCCCTCCAATGCAACGGGACATTTTTCTTTATCACTATGGTCATAGGTGCTGCCAAAGTGCTAAAGTCTTTCACAAACCTCCGGCAGAATCCTGCAAGCCCATGGAAAGTTCGAACTTGACCAATCAACGTAGGTGTCGGCCAATCTCGAATGGCACGTACCTTTTCTTCATCCACTCTCACACCTTGCGCACTCACAACAAAACCAAGAAATACGAGTTCTTTTGTACAAAACACACACTTCTTCAGGTTAGTATATAAATGTTCATCACACAATGGGGAAAAATCCCGATTTAGTCCCAAATATTTTGGGTCTTGCCCGGTTTAGTCCCAAATACATTTAATGGGCCGATTTAGTCCCAAACGTTTTACTTTTTTTTTTCCCAATTCACTTTTTCGTCCATTTAAGTGTTAAGATAAACGGGATAAACATTACACACACTTCATCTCCCAAATTTCTCCCCAAATTTCATAAATTTCATCGGCCCTAAATTCTTCTACTGAAACCTACTTCTTCGCTGCTGTCAAATTCCTCATCAGCCACTGCCACCGTAGCCCAGCTGCTGGCCACCACTCCTCATTCAAGGTTTTTTTTTTTGGAAACTCTTTTCTCTGTGTTTTAATTCTCCAAACAATCTGCTGTTTTTTTTCGATCTCTTCATTCAGATACAAACACAAGAATTATATATATATATATATATATATATATATATTCTTTGTATCTATGCATTACCGTAAGAGATGGGGGCAAAGACTTAATCTTAAATTTTATTATTATTGAGCAGCAGATTTTGAGCATATAATAAAAGTTTATATTATCTTATTTTTTAAAATTTGTTTTTTAGTATATTGTTTTTTGAACATATTTATTGTGTAGAATTTTCAGGATGAGTAATGGAGTAATTTTATAAGCATGTTACTGACGTATAATTATTTGGTGGTGTAGAATCTGTATTTGTGGAACGAAAAATGATGATTATGTATAATTCAAAAATTTGTGGAACGAGGCAATGATTAGAATGCGATGTATTTTAATTTTTTTTTTTCCTTTTAGTGTCTTGTTTTGCTGTGCTCACGAAGTTTTTGAGTTCCGAATTCCGATAATAACTTTTTGTTTTTTTTTGTTTTGATGCTTAAATGAAGAAGTAAGTTCCAGCTTCTTCTCCACGCCTAGTTTCAAAGAAAGGTTGCACGCTACTTCCAGTGCAAGTGCAAGTAGAGAATCTACTCAAGCTGAAAATTTAGCCAAGTTGAAAGATGTGCTGTCAAATTTAGCAAACGAGAACAACAAATGTGCAACGAGTTTTGAAGCAACGATGGAAGATATGAAGAAAAAAATTGAATATTTGAATCTATGAAAATTACTGGTTGATGATTAAATATCTTATGGAAATCTGAGATTTTAGACTTTAACATTGTAGAAGTTGATTTTATTATTGTTAAGGATATTGAAATATGTTGTTGGTCTTGTTTTGTAGTACAATATTATGTGTAAAAAAATTTCTAGAATTAAAATAACTTGTGTTGTTTTAGACTCATCCAATTACTATTTAGTAATATATTAAATATTTAGACACTGGACTTGAATCATGACATTCAGAAACCAAATTCAAATGTGTTTGGAAGTTAACAAGATATAGCCAACTATTTTTTATATACAACCAGAAGAAAATTTCATGTACAGCTGCTCCAACATCAACAATTTTCTAAGAATTATTCAAACAAAATATATAAAATCACATTAATTTCCAAAACCAGAAGCACATTCATTTCAATAAAATCACTCATTTCCAGAACCTGAAAGCACATTCATTTAAATTCACATTCATTTCCAGAACTAGAAGCACATTAATTTCCTGAACCAATAAAAAAAATCCAGAAGCACAGAATAGGAATGTCAACTATTGGTTCAATAATATCTAGGAGTACATTAGTTTGGTGAGGTGCTTCCTCAGTGATGTGGTTAGCTGTTATTCAAACTATGAGGGATTATTTGAGACATAGATTTATCCAAATTCATTAGCTAAAATTCAGGTAAGGCTAACTTCGTTTATGAAATGTGCATCTGTTGTTCCATGGAGGATAGAGTATTTGTCTCTTGAGCTGTAGCTGCTTCCTTATGAAGTTCCTCAAAGACTTGGATCAACTGTATGTGTGGAAGATTCAGTTGAGTGTCTAGTCTTTTCGGTCTATTTGTGTTGGATGGAGACTTAGAATGAGACTTGTGTTTCTTTTCAATGAAAGGCTCTGGGATAACCAGTTCCTTACATTGTTTCTCAAAATTTAACTCTCATTTGTAGGGTAATTAGATTAGTGTCCAATTGAGTGAAAAATGATCTGTCCTCATAAGCAGTTCTAGCAGTAGTATAATAATTTTTCTGGAGCTCTGCTAGAATTTGAAGTTAATTTCTTGATCCTCATCAGGGCAAAGAAATATTGATTTTCTGTCCATGGCTTCTTGAATTTCAATAGTTTGACCATTCTTAGCACAATCTCCTCGTATCGGACAAATCGGCTTAACTCTTCTTTCTTTTTGAGGGTGGCGAGCCAGAGTGGAAGTTATATACTTATACCATTCATAATAAAGTGTATCCGCGCTCTGCTTGGCATATTCAAGAACTTCATCCATAGTTAGGTTCAATTTGGACTTGAACTGCATTTGAAGGTCTGTCTGCATTGATGATGAAGGCATTTGAGGATTGAAATTTTTCTGTCTGAAGGTCAAGTCCAGAATGAGTGTAATGACCGGCACCGTGATCACCTACTAATCAAAAACTTAGGCATGCAATTAAACAATAAGTAATCATAATCAGAGTAAATGTGGAAACTTAAATAATGTAATACCAGAAAGGTAAAAACCTAGTGGCTAATCCTGTAGTCCTGTCTTAGTCACCACCTAATCCCCAAATTCTCAGGATAACAACCTGCAGCTGCCCCATCGAATGGGGTTGTCCAGACAATAGAAAATAACTGTATGTGAGCATAAAATGCTCAATACGAGAGTATGAATATGCAATATTATATGTCCATGTTTGCAAGTGTACGGGTACCATGACTCGAGGTCAAGAATATCTGATCATGAACATACTAGGGCCCTGGTTATATAGCACGTTGTGCCGGTTGCTTCAGGTAGGTGACCTACATATCAAACTGATGTGACCTGACACAAGTATACGTGTCCAACCAATATTGGTGACCTGACACGAGTTCATATGTCCAACCATCCACTGACAAGATATGATAAATGCCCTACTACAGGATATCACAAGAATATAGCTCAAGATGTTCATGCAATGAAACATAATATCATGTCATAATATATTCAAATAAGTCATTCCATATAATCAATGCAACACATAATATATGCATACTCAGTCAGGGTATCTCGAATGGTACTTTCGTACCTTAATTTTACCTGGAAGTCCTAGAAGCATCCATCTAGGTTCCAAGCCTAACATCCACAACTACAATTCATGATAACCATACATCATCTAACATGCTCTAAAAGTATTAATTAAACTATAGCATAATACATATTTTCTATTAGGAGCTAGAAACTATACCTTCGTCCCTTGTCAGCCCGCTGATTTTGAATTCCCCAGAGCTTGGGCACAACCATGCTACGATCCCTGGACACCTCGCCAAAGCTCCTCTATTTGGATTCTATTACGGACACTGTCCGTTATATTAAAATATACTAGAACCTACTCCAACTCTTTATATAGGAGTCCCAAAGCCTTAAACTTGAGCCATCATGGGAGAGGAGAGAATTTTGATGATTCAAAATAAGGAAATCTCGCCCTATTTATAGAAAGAGTTCGTACGGTCCGATCCTGCATGATATCCACGTTGCATGCATGCGAGTTCGGACACTCCGAACTCCTTTTTGGATCGTTCGATCTCTCACACCCCGATACACTTGTTATTTCCTTTGACACTTATCCGGGTTACTCTTCGGATGGTCCGATCTTACTTCAGATCGTCTGATCTGGCTTAGTGATGTCAGCCATGACATCATCCATCCAATCAACTTAGGACATCTGTCCACTTGAGTTTGGATCGTCTGATCTCCTGATCGGAGCATCCGATTTCCTTAGCTTCCAAACTCCACTGGTTCGGATGGTCCGATCTTGGGTTCAGATCAATTCGATCCATCCAAAAAAACTTGAACCCCTTCTGGAATATTTTGGATGTTTTGGATCCGATTTCTTGGTCCGTTTGATCATATTACAATCTTTTAATCATGTTTTATTAAATCTAAACATGACTAGCAAATTAATCTTGTAAAATGAGACCGGGATACTACAATGAGTATACTCAATGATTTGTGTAGATGAAAGTCCTCCAATGGCCTTGCTGGAGGCAGAATTGTTGGAACAGAAAATGACTTGGAGTGATGCCTGAAGAACTTTGACTTTGTTCTCAGAGTCTTCATCAGTTTGGGGTTCTTTTTGTTGGCTTAACACTTTGAATAGGTTCCACCATCATTGGTTGTTTCTCTTTAGGATCAAATTTTGCTTTAGTGCGTTGTTCATGAGTGTTTCATTGAGGAACTTGTAACCATAGAGGCTGGAACGATTGCTGATTTAGGGGCCAGTGATAGTGATCAGTTTTGGTGTGACTAGGAGAGTTGATCGGTTTAGCTTTGGTGGTCCTTGTATTTTTGGATAGAGGAGTGGATGATCTTCCTCACTATCATTTTCCTTGATTTTAGATATGAGTAGTTACCTCTTAATGTTTGGTGTTTTAATTTTGGGTTGCAGTCTTGGGCTTCTTAGGAAAATATTAGAAAAATGGTTGATTCCGTTGCATGAAAGTTGTATAAATAGTCGGTGTTCTATGACTCCTAAACTTGTGAAGAAGAAAGAAGTTTCTTGAAGTGTAAACTCCATATTTTCAAGCAGTCTGCTGATTTTGAGTATGCATATCTGGTTGATTGTTTTGATTGAACCATCAATTTGAAAGTCGATTTTAAACAGAAACATTTTTCCAATTCGGATTTTGGATTCCTTAGCAATATAGTCATCATGACACTTGAATTTGTTTGATGGTCATTTTTAGTCAAAATAGTCCACCTTTGGCTAAAATACTTTTTGCGACAATGTCAGTGAGAAGTTGAAATTCCAATTTTAGTTCCCAGTTTGGAATGCAGATAGGAGAAAATAGGATTATCAGAATTTGAGGGAAAAGTCTTTTGCATCTCTTTAAGATCATTCGCAGGAATAATATTAAAGTCAATGATTTCCTGTAGTTGGTAAACTGAACGTTTGGGAAAAATACTCTTCATCCATTGCTACAAAATTTCCACCCACGGAAATTTGTCGTTTTTGATTTGCATCATCTGTTGTAGTACACTTGTGATATAAGGAAACTAAATCATTCTAGTAGTAGGTTCAGAGAGTTTGATTCAAGGAATGAGCGAAGACTAGAGTGCTCAAATCGCTTGACAAATTGTAGTGATTCCTTCGTATTTCATATAGAGATTTGAAATCAATGATAAGTGCATTAGAAACATATACGGCAGATGAGGTTGTCATTTTTGCAATTGAATCTGTAAAGAGGAATGAACATGTGAGATTGAGGAAACAAACGATAAAATATTCTTAGTGTTTGAAAAATGTAAAACCGATATAAATATTATTAAATAATGTATATGTATGCATTGGTAAGGATAGTGTGCCAGCGTGGCAAAGAAAATAATTACAAAATTAATTGAAAAGTCCACATAGGACTATATGTGCGGGAAAAAGACAAAATTTTTCCTCTAAAGTTGGCGATATATAAACTATAAATAGATGTTTAATAATCAGGATTACACAATTCACAACTTGTATAACCAGTCAATAAAAAAAATGAGGAAGGATGGTGTCGTGATCGCGGTTCCATGCAACATCCAACTAACTATTGTGATGGCCATGTAGAGACAAGTATCCACAATTCTGATGAAGAGTAAGCTTGTAGGATCATGTGTAGGGGTGGTTTTTCGGTATTACCGTACTACAAAATATTGGTAGAAAAAAAATTCATTAAATGATAACTCGATAGATAAATTTCTGAAAACTTTGGTACTGGAACAAAAATCCATATTGCTACAGTATAGATACCGAGAATAAAATTAGTTATACCGCGCGAAAAATTGTCTGTGTATCAAACATATTTCGATATGGCTATGCCAAAATTTTGGGTATTTCGGTTGTACGGGTATGCCAGCCCTAATCATGTGTATGTGGATAAAGTAAGACTATTTTTTCGTATGGCAACAAGATTGAAGAATTACGTAAGTTGTATCATAACTCCTGCATCCCACCGAGAAATGAAGCAAGGACGCTAACAATCACCTAGAAAAGTACCTGATCAGGCTTGGGGTTGAAGATATCTAACTTATTTTCAAAGATGAAAATGTTCAGTACTTGATGCTCTTCAAGGAAACAACGCAGCTCTTATTCCCATTGAACGCTCTGATGTAGTTAATGGAGCAACCGCAGTAGTGCCTATAGTGAACCGAGTGAGAAAATTGATATCAACAAGATCTTTTTATTGATGTCCTGAATCACACTAAACTGGTAATGTCTATTTGAATAACAATGTATGAATGAAAAAAATTTATTTGATGTGCTTATATTCCGAGTTTTCTATCAATATGTGCTATAAAATAAGTGAGTAAACTAATTTTAAATGTTATAACTCAAAATAATGCTATTTAATGTCAGTTTGAGTAAGTGAATACACGCACGAGACTCTTCACATTCTTAATAATTTTATCTTTATTGGATAGTCCTAACTCTTCGATAACTTGGAGAAAATATCATAAAAAGAGATTTACTTCTACAGCAATTGTATCACTTGTGTCAATGTATAAACCAGACAAAGAATAATGTAAAGAACGAGCATGAGAGAGTATGAGATTTTTGTTAGTCAAAGGTTAGAGATTTTGAAGGCAAAAGCCCTTTCATTGTCCAAGCTCGTTGGAGCAAGGCTTATCAGTCCTGTGGCATAGGCTCATCGGTTGGAGAAGTACAAACAGAGGCTTGGAAATGACAAGTATGTCCTAAGTAGAGAGGGAAGCTGTAAGGTCCGGGCATATTTAGTTTTAATCCAAGAATATTTATGAAAGGACCCATCTGTTAAGTCACAGGTCGGGTCTTTTCAGCGTGCTTATGTCCATCACTCACACGCACCCTGAGGAATACTTCCCAGGGGGTCACCCATCCTATAATTGCCCCAAGCTCAAGCACGCTTTACTTTTTAGGTAGTTCTTATGTGATGAGCTCCCGATAAATTAAGATACCTCCTTCTTGATATGTGCAAGTACATATTAAATCTTTTAAGCCCTCCTCAACTATGGTGTCCCATCACCTAAACAGTCTCAGAATGCCACCTCTCATTCCGGCACGGGATCAGTTCATTCTATGTCTTCCTCCGCCTAGAAGCCTTTCAGGAGAGCCGCTCAGCTGTCCGTGCAACCTCTTGGCACCGGCGATCACTTCCCCGCCTCCCTCTAGCCTCCGGGGGCGTCACATGCCCACCAGCTTCCGCTTGGTTCGTCCTCCGAAGAGCCATACCAGTCACTCAAGACGAGGTCGGCTTCTGGATACCATTTGAAAAACGACCCACTGTATCAAGTGGGTCTTTTTCAGCGTGCTTATATCCTCACTCACACGCACCCTGAGAAACTTCCCCTAGGGGTCACCCATCCTATAATTGACCCAAGTCAAGGCACGCTTAACTTTAGAGTTCTTATGTGATGAGCTCCCTCGAAAAGAAGATGCACCCTTCTTGATATGAGCAGTACATATGAAATCTTTTAAGCCCCTCTTCAACTTATGGAGTTCCCATATTACCTACCACAGTCTCAGAATCCCCTCTCTATTCCAGGCACGGGATCGGTTGCGTTCATGTTCTCCCTTTCGGCCTAGAATGCCTTTCAGTGGTGAGCCGCTCAATTGTCCGTGGCCACCTCTTGGCACCGGCTCGATCAATCCCCGCCTCCTCAGGCCCGGTGCGTCACAATTTAATTTGGGGGATAATATTTAGATGTTAGATTTAAATTCTAATAGTCTTAAATTATTTTGGATTGAAAAATTTGAATTAAATAACTTGTTCGAGAACAGAATTGCCAAAATAACAAAGAGTTCAGTGACTTAAACTGACAAATAGGCTTATATTTATCAATTCACACCCACGTTGCACCATCACCATTCCTTCACATGAAATTATATCAGATTTAGAGGAGGAGGAGAAATCAGCACAACCCTTGCACAACAGCCATTTTTGATTTCTCAAAGCTCCGATTTTTCGTTCATCCCGGTCTGTCAGAATTTAGGAAGTTGAATATGATATTTGCGAGTCACCGCTCCGAGAGCTTCGTTTTGTTATAAGTTTTTCTTCAGATTTATCTATAATTTAATTTTTAAGTGTTTGATGGACTTTGAATTATTATTGGTTTATTATGGTTCATGAGCTAGTACCGATTATCTATTCCGAAGACGGATCGAAGAGAGAACGCTGATTGAAATTGTTATTATTGATTTTTCTAATGAAATTCGAAAATTGGTTCATATGCTGATTTTGCTGGTATTTGAAATGTCATTCTTGCTGATATGTTGAGGTTATGACTATGATATAATATTGATATATTGGATATATTTCAGTGTCACTTCGGTTACCGATTTTGATACTGTTATGCCGCCGGTTCAGAAATTGTTAGACTTTTGAACTATTGATTGAGCGATGTGCTATAGTTGAGGTTGTTTGCTGATAGTTTATAGGCACATTGATACTTCATTTTCCAGATTTGTGTTGACCGAAACACAAGAACTCCGACATTTCGAACTGGTTAGAAGTTTGATGCAAGCTTGGTGGATTGAGCTAGTCTTGTTATCAGTATTTAGGTATGATTTAGAACGACGATCAAATTGGGGATTAGCGTCGAGAATGAAATTGCCTCTCGATCCCTTAGAAAAATCACACATTGCTTTGCATTACATGTTTAGATGTTTGATTATGCATTCCTTGAATATTTTATAACTATGATTGTTAAGCTATGATAAGATGATTGTGTAGTTGAGTCATCTTATGGTGCCTAAGTTGAGCATAACTTTCATTCTAGCCTTGCTCCATGATATCGGCGATGATGGTTATTAAGCTTCGATATCAAGTATCAGGAGATTGAGTTTGAGCCTGATAATGAAGTTGTTGCATTTTAGGATCTAAACCGTTTGTCTTTCTAATTGAAGCCTTGATCCTTGATATCCTTGCCCATATGCCCTTGAATTTCATAGTTGAGATTTATCATTTGAATATGCATGAATTCTTGGCCATATATGGTTTTTCATTTATATATGTTTTTCCCGTCGTTTTATACTAGTTTTCATACTTACCGGTTTGTCCTGGATATTTGCTTTGTCTTTGTGTGTGCATTGCAACATGGTGATTCAGGTGCCAAAGTCATAGGATGGCCATGAGCTTTGGGAGAAGTTTAGATATGGAGACTTCGTGTTTGAGTCATAGAGATGTTGTTGTCCAACTTTTTGTTATATATTAAGTTGAGAATGTAATTTATGATGGTCAAAACTTGTGGTAAATCTACTTTTTGAAAAACTTAGACACTAAAACTTGAATACATGTAGTCATCTTGTGAGCTTGATGAATGCAAATAAAGTTGTTAACATTTATGTACATTCCCTTGTTCTTTGCATGTATAACCATTTTTCGTATTATTGGAAGTATACTGTTGAAAAGTAAGCAAGAACCCACAGCCAAAGAGGTAGCACAAGAGGAACTGCAAATTTTTGGAGCAGCACCAGGCTCGCTCTTGCAGCACTTTTAGTGCGCTCGAGTGAGGCTAGTGTTGTGCTTGCTCGAGCAATCGTCCCGCTTGAGCGGCACACAAAAGTAGTGCGGATCGAGCGTGAAGTCCCATGTAAAAAACAAATTTTGTGATGGCATGACTACTTCATTGCTCGGTCATAATTAAAAATAATGGTCCAATAAGAATCGAGATGAGCACCCGAGGGTCCCCACGTTGTTTGGTATCAAAGCCCTAAGTTTGTCTTGAGTCGACATTAGAAGTTGAGCGGGGTAGATTGAATCGCATGAATTCATTATGCATTTGAGTTTAATGCATTGTTTGATTTTTTGAATTCTATTGCAAGCCTTGATCACGACCTTTTTTGACAAATCATTACATTGTGTTTGATGCTTGAATTGGTTCATCTTTTGCACTTATGTGATTGTAATACTTATGGAATTTAATGGGCTAAACATATAAAATGAAAAGTGTTGTGGTGATGGAAATAGAGTATACTCATGAGATTAAAGAGTATGAGATATTGGAACTGAGAATATGATGATGTTATTTGCTGAATTGTTTTTGTTATAATCTCAGTTCTATCTGCTATGCCTCCCCGAAGAAGAAACGTAATGTTCCACAGGTACCTCCGATTTGAGCAAGGAAAAGTACTACTGCTGCTACTCCTTATGGATACGACTGCTACCTCCAATAGAAGTATTGCTGAAGCGATTTCAGTCATTCAAGCCATCGTTTTTGAAAGGTACGGAAGATTCTGTAGTATGTGGGAAGCTCTGGCTTGACGATATTGAGAAAACTGTATGATTCCCTTGATTATTCTGATGAACCGTCGAGTTTGATTGGTAGTACATCAACTAATGCATGATGTGGCTTCTTAAAAGTTAGTGGATTAGTGACTAAGAAAGCTTTGGAAAACCGAGGTACTTGTTATTACCTGAAAATGTTGTTTAAAACTGAGTTTTTCAAACGTTTCTTTCCTACTTCATACAGAGAAAGACAAAGGGGCCAGAGTTTGTGCTAATCTGAAACAGGGTAAACATGCATATTGAAGATTATGTTGCTATCTTTTCTACCGTTACTCCGATTTGCCACCTCATATTGCTTATAATGAGGATGCGAAGGCCGATCAGTTCATTAATGGCCTTAATCCTGATGTCTTTTACTTTGGGTAAATGCGGGGCGACCTAATAATTTTAGCAGATGCCCTAGAACAAAGCCAAAGGAGCCGAAGCTAGGTATTAACAGATAAGAAGAGGCTTTTCATTCATGTCTCAATCTCCATCCCCGACATCCACAACCACAACTCCACAACCATTGCCAAACTCAGGTACTATTTCCATAGCAAACAACAAAGAAAGATATCGAGGGTGGTGGTAGTGGTAGCAGCCGAAAAGAACGTTTTCATTTTAAACCCAAAGGTAAGCAGTTTAAGAAGACTGGAAAGCAGTTCTTCGAGCTCTAGTGGTTTTTCCAAATACAAATTCAGGTTCCGCTCCGATATTCAGGGTATTTTCTGATTGGTTTTGCCAAACAATTGCGGGGGACTGACTCTCCAGTGATAATTGAAAAGGAGTCACATGTAATTGTAAGCTGTGTAACATGCAAAAACATTATGCACGAGTGTGTCCTACCCGTGGAGCTGAAACATCAAAGTGGTAGTAGTACCACAAGCTTTTCAACTCAACTGGACAGGAAAACTCCAATCTGTGCATTCATTTCAAGCTCCAAGTAGACCAACCCAAAGCAGAGGAAAGGAGAGAGCCAAAGTGTAGTTCAACCTTCTAGACAACAGGTGCGAGTTTTTGCACTTATAGTGGATCAGGCTAAGGCTTGCACCTAACGATGTGTTGTGATTGCAGGTAAACTGTACTATTTTATGGTTATCCTGCTTATGTGGTTGATTGACACTGGTGCATCGCATTACCTTTGTTGCCTGGAGAAATTTTTGTTGCTTTGCATGATTTAACTATTGAGCCTTTATCTTTTGTATTTGCTTAATTTCATCGCCTATGGGAAAAGATAAGATATCTGTGAGCTTAATCAGGGGGATGTGAACTGCACAATTTGATGGAATTGTACTTGACCTTGATTGAATAGTACTTGGTGTTGTCCGATTTAGATTGCAGTATTGGCATTGATTCACTAAACAAGTACAGAGCCACATTTGATTGTTTTCCACAAGGTGGCCAGATTTAGAATTAACATGACTGATGATTGGATATTTTATGGTAAGGGTTATCAAGCTAAGATTTCTTTGCTTTCTAGCTTAATATGGCACAATTATTGCAAAAAGGTGCTGAAGGATTTCTTATCTATGCCATGAGATATGTTGAAAGTTGTTCCTGAATTAACAGATATTCCAGTTATCAGAGTTTGCGGATGTGATTTTCAGATGAAATTCCAGGTTTACCTCCAACCCGTGAGATTGATTTCACTATTGAGTTAGTGTTTGGTACGTTTCCTATATCTATAGCTCCTTATAGGATTGCACCAATTGAAAATTGGAATTGAAAGAAGCAACTCGATGAGTTGTTAGCCAAGGGTTACATTAGGACAGAGCGTTTCACCTTGGGGTTGCTCCGGTTCTATTGGTAAAAAAAGAATGGATGGAATTCCATGAGGCTATGCATGGGACTACCGTCAAATTATAAAAAGCTACGGTAAAGAATAAATTACATTACCTTGAATAGACTATTTGTTTGATCAAATTGCAGGGTTCTTCAGTATATTCCAAGATTGATTTTTTTTGTAGGTCTGTGTATCACCAGTTGTGGGTAAGAGAAGCTGATGTGTCTAAAACTTCTTTTCGAACGAGGTATGAACATTACGAGATTATCGTTATGCCATTTGGATTAACAAATGACTCATTGCAGTCTTTATGGGTTAATGGAATCGAATATTTCAGAAATATTTAGATGAGTTTGTTTTAATCTTTTTCGATGATATTCTGATCTATTTTAAGAATAAGACTGAGCATGCAGAGACTTTGAGAGTTGTTTTGCAGATTTTGCGAACTGAGAAATTGTATGATAAACTGTCCAACTGTGAATTTTGGCTAGATTGAGTTGTTTTTCTTGGCCATGTGATTTCTGGGAGACAGTATATTAGTTGATCCTATCAAGTTAGAGGCAGTTATTAACTGGCCTAGACCTACGTCTGTGCCGGAATTTCGCAGTTTCATGGGTATTAGCTGGTGGTATTATCGTACGATTTAGTAAAGCTTTTCTACACCATTGCCAAAGTCGATTACCCAGTTAACTCAGAAGTATACTCCTTACCATTGGACAGATGAATTGTGAAGCGAGCTTTATTGAATTGAAAAAAGAGACTAACCAGGGAACCTGTGTTAGCTATTCCATCAAGTACATGTGGTTTTTTACAGTGTTTTTTTGGTGCATTCTTAAACAAAGGTTTGGGTTGTATTTTTATGCAAAATGGTCTTGTAATAGCATATGCTTTGAGAAAACTAAAATCTCACGAGACCAGATATCCCGTACATGATCTTGCAACTTTCAGGCGATTGTCTTCGCGTTGAAGATCTGGTGTCATTATTTTCTTATGGTGAGACTTTTTGAAATTTATACTGATCGTAAAAGCCTGAAATATATATTTTCTCAAAAGAAATTAATATGAGACAAAGATGATTGGTTAAACTTTTTTGAAAGATTTTTGGGAAATTCTAATGCAGCTGCCGATGCTTTTTGAGAAGACATGTTTGTGATTTGTCTCTATCTACTATGAGTGTATCTAAGTTGTAATAAGATTGCTGTGTTTTTGGCTTGGATAATTGATATAGATGTACAAACTATCCGAGTTTATGACAATCCAAGCTGAGCCTGAGATTATTTGTGAAAATTAAGAGAAGCATAGAAAGCCGATCAGAATATTCAGGAATGCAATTTGAGAAAGTCAGATCTGGACACGAATAAGAGGATCAGGTTCAGTATTGATGGCGTTTTGTTTGT
This sequence comes from Henckelia pumila, assembly GCF_033568475.1. Lineage (NCBI taxonomy): Eukaryota > Viridiplantae > Streptophyta > Magnoliopsida > Lamiales > Gesneriaceae > Henckelia > Henckelia pumila. The sequence goes on from NC_133122.1 coordinate 161,627,634, forward strand.
GAATAAACACATTGTTGTGCCTAATGTTGACAGGAATGGAGATATCAGATTCTGAATGAAGCACGTTGTAGTAAGTTTAGCATTCATCTTGGTGTGTAGAAAAATGTATAATGATTGGAAACGCAGTTTTGGTGGAAACAGTTGAAAGCTGATGTGACAAAATTCTGTACAAATGCTTAAAAATGTTCAACAGGTTAAAAGCTGTGAAGAGAAAGAAACCAGGTTGTTTATTGCACAGTTTGGCAGTTCCGAAATGGAAATGAGATCATATCACGATGGATTTTGTCACTAAGCTACCACGATTTTCAAGAGGATGTGATGCAATTTTGGTGGATCATTGACAGATTGACTAAGTCTGCTTGTTTTATTCCTTAATCAGAAGACTTATCATCCTGATCAGATGGCCAATATCTATATCCGAGATGTGGTGAGATTGCCGGGTTTGCCTAAGTCTATTGTATCAGCTCGAGATCCTCGATTTACTTTTCATTTTTGGCATTAGTCTCCAAGAAGCTCTAGGTACGCGTTTATATTTGAGGACAACTTATCATCCTCAAAAACATATGGGCAATCAGAGCAAATCTATTCAGATTTCTGGAGGATATGTTGAGAGCGGTCATGCTTGATTTTCGGTGCGAGTGGGCAAGAATCTTTGCCACTTGTTGAATTTTTTTATAATAACAGTTTACCAAACAAGCATTGAAAATGGCTCCATTCTCGAAAGCACTGTATGGTAGAAAATGCAGATCTTCGTTGTTATGGGATGATCTTTTCTGAAACACCAGATACTTGTCCAGATATGATCTAATAAGAAATGTCTGATACCAGGAAGTTGATACAGTCCCAAATGAAAGCAGCCGAAAGATTGACAATCCAAATCCGCAAATGTGAGGCATATACCTCTGAGTTTTGAACAGATGTGATCGAGTATTTATGAAGATATCTCCTTTCCGGAGGCAATGTTCGATTCGGAAAAAAGGGTAAACTATCACCGCGGTTTATCGGGCCTTTATGTGATTTTGGAAGAAGATTGGTGATCTTGCATATCGATTGATGAAAATTACCTCCATCGCTATCCGGTATTCATGACGTATTTCACGTGTCTATGCTGAGGAAGTATGAGCCAGATGCGTCCATGTACTTTGTCCAGATGAGGCTGAGCTGGCTGAAACATTGTGCTATTTTTGAACGACCTATTTAGATTCTTGATCGCAAATAAAAGCAGCTCTGCGAAACAAAATCCCATGTCACTTGTTAAAGTGCGAGTGGAGTAGAAACGGAGTTGAAGAAATCAAATTGAAGAGGTACAACTGGATATGAGGCAGCGCTATCCAGAACTTCTTCATTGATGTGAGTTTTTATTCAGCTATTTTGGTATAATTCTTTAGTCTTTTTGTGTACAGACTGCATGCGATTTTGGGGATGAAACTCATCTTTTAGAGGGGACGAGAATTGTAAGGATCAGAGGATTATTTAAATTTTATCCGAGAATATTTAATTTGGTAATATTTAGAGTATAGGTTTAAAATTCTTAATATTCTTATATTATTTGAGAGTGAAGTTGAATTACATCGTCTCTGTCCGACGAATGTATTGCAAATATCAAAGTGTTCAGGGATTAAACTGCCAAAATATGCTATTATATTATATCAATTCACCCACTCTGACACTCGAATCATCCATTCTCACTAATTTGTGTGCATTATTATCGCATTAGAGAGGATATAAGTCAGCAACCCTTCACACAGCTATATTTTAGAATTTTCAAAGCTCCGATTTTTCGTCATCCGCCCTACAGTACTTCATATTTGAAATATAACAATTGCGGAACCTCTCACCTTCGACCTTAATTGGTACCTTAAGTTTTCAACCGTATATATTATAATTTAATTTTGAAGTGTTGTTGGACTTTGAATATTATTGGTTATATATGTTCATGAGCTAGTACCGATTATCTATTCGAAAACGGATTGAAG
>NC_133122.1:161629709-161767430 GCF_033568475.1 Henckelia pumila
CTGTCTGTATGATCAAACCATGAATTGTGATTAGATTCATTGCAAAATGAACAGTAAGCCAAGAAATAATGTTTTAGATTGAAACATGGGGTTTACTATTAATTTAATACAGAAGATCCGAAGACTTTGCGTACTTTTTGAGGAAAAGGTACAATATATTATCCTTGAATGGGAAGAATAGTCAGAGATGATGAATCGAATTTGTGAGAATGAATTTTTTTATCTGATAATACCGATTATCAACAGTTCTGAATACTTTGAAATCTGTGACTACAACATATTATACTCTGATTAATTGATAGTCCGAATAGACTAATCGGAATTAGGCAAAATACTCTGTATGAGATGTGACGAACAGCTATCTATTCAGATCTGTGAAGAAGATAAAGATATGATGAAAGTATAGGAATGATTAAAATCTATTGTCAGAATGAAGACTTTAGATTGATTTGATAGAATGTGGCATCGACTGATTGACTGATGTTCTGAGAGTTGAATTCGATTGATGGATTATCTGAGTCGATTTTCCAAATATTGAGGATATTATCAGAACTTTAATACCTGATTCGGTATTATTGATTTGATATGTTGCCACTTGAGGATTATAATTCCTGTAATAGATATTGAGACGATTTTGAGATAATGATATGATAATATGATGAAAAGAACTTCGATTTCTTGTGTTGTAATGATATTACTGAGGTATATGACATCAGATCAGACATAATTTGTCGATATCCGATCGGAGTTGATTCGAGATACACAACGAATTTGACGATGAATCTGTATGAAATGAAAACGGAAAAGAAGAACCAGAATTAGTAATTGAATGAGAGATATAACTTTGGAAGCTGAAACGGAGTAGTTAAGCGACAAAGATATTCTTGAAACATCATTCAATTCAGAGTAGAGAAAAAGCAGAATTTAATCTACATTCAGAATATGAAGTTGAATATTGAACTTCATTGAATAGATATCAATGGAATTGGCGATGGGAAAGATTTATTCTTTTCAGTTGATACAATGAATCTGAATTGTTTCACGTATCTAAAGTAAGGAAATATTGATAGATTCCTTCTGTGTACTTGAATCAGACAAGAGGAATACTGAGAGAATTATATTAAGTACGTAGAGTACAACTGAATACATTAGAGTTGAATGATTGAAGTGAAAATAACTTCAGATAATCATTCAGTCTATCAGACTTGATATTTGGCTTCACTACGATTTCGAGGACGAAATCATTTCTTAGAAGGAGGAATTGTAAGGCCCGAAAATATTAAATTATTAATTATGGGATTTGAGAATTAAATTCCATATTATGGGCTAATATTGATTTGAGAAGTTATGTAAATGATAGATTTAATTTCCGAGCTGAAAATATTTAATTTGAGAATTTACGAATTTTGAGAATTAAATTCCGAGAATTCTTAAATTAAAAGAATAAATATTTGATTTGAATATTTATGGAATTGAAAGATTTAATTCCATGTTTCGGAAATTAAAGAAGATGAATTTGGAAGATATAACTCGATCAGGGACTGATTTGCACATACTGACATTTGAAGTGCTGAAGTGCAAACGGTCGGATTATTTAATTAATTCGAATTTAATTAATTTTAATCCGAGTATATTTAATTTGGGAAATATTTAGAGTTTTGTGATTTAAATTCTAATATTCTTAAATTATTTTGGGATTGAAATTGAATTAAACACGACGGTCGAGGACTGAATTGCAATTACTGAAGACTTCAGGGACTAAATTGCAATTTAATGCAATATCTATCCAATTTAATCAGAATGGAAACGTGTTTTGAAGCAAAAAGGGTTTCAGAAAGTTAGAACAGAGGTCGAAACCTCTTCCTTTTTCTTGTGATTTTGATTTTTCAAATCGCCGTAACTTTTGATCCGTTCGTTCCGATTTCAATTCCGAAAGATGTTCTGGAATCCTTGAAACAAGGCCTTCGATTTGATGTAAGGTTTATGATGTCTTGAATAAGTTTTGAAATTCGAATATGGGCAGAAATCCAGAAGTTGATTTGTTTGATCATGTTATTGATATTCTAGCGTTGTATATTCGAAACCGAATTGAATCTTGAGTATTGAATGAAATTCATATGATAACCAGCATAGATTTCGAATTGTGTTAGCATCTGATTATGCTGGTAATTAGCTGGTGTTGATGATATATAATGATATGAAGATATAAAATTTGTTGGAAGAGTTGAAAAATGGTTTCAATATGTCGTCAGTTACCGATTTTTAATCGCTACGCCGTCGATTCGTGTTTTGAGACAAGTTTGATAGATGATTTTTGAGATAAGATATTGTTTGATATGTTTATGATAATATTTGTTGGTTGGAAGAGTTGAATGACAATGAACGGATATGAAAAGCCGTATGAATGGAATTGAAATTAGAAATGAATTCGATACCGTAATGATTCCCGATTGTCAATCGCTACGATGCTTGGTTATGTTTTGAAACCATACTGATAGTCTATGATTGAGCTAATGATCTTGGAATTGTATACTGATTTTGTTAGATGCAATCTTTATATTTCAGACGTGCAACGAGCTCAATCAACTCAAGAGGTCGAATTGTGAACCGAGGAAGTTCGCTTGAGTTTGAAATGATTTGATTGAAGATGTGTTGATGATTTCGACTCGATTCTGAAAGGAATGAATTGAACAAAGATTGATGTGCCTGTTTTGAGGTTGAAGAATTCAGAACAGTCGAAATACGAAGGTAAAAGTGGACTACTATTTGATTGGGATTACAACTCGAGGATGGTTTGTATCGATGTTCCCCTAAATCACATACTTGTTTGCTTAATTGCTCTTATGTGCTTTACTTTGAGTTATTGAATAAGTTCTTGATATAATGAATGCTTTGATGATGATATATGTTGCATTCATCTTGAAGACTTATTCCTTGATTTTGAAATGAACGGAAACGTTCGAATAGACGATTTGAGGAATCGTATATGTCTGGCCTGGGTGGTTGTTTTAGCCTAGCGTCTGATTTGCATATATGATTGCTTCAAAGTCTAGAGAAGTGAGATAAGTAGCCCCACCTCGATCGGGAGAGTCGGTGGATTAGTTATGATATCTACTTCTCGGGATCCCAACCGATGAAAATGATAGAATTCGAATAGTGAACCTTGTTTTAAAAACATGCATTGCTTTTTTCCTTATATCATGATCTTGATATATGTTTATATGCATGTTTAGTTGCTTTTACTGGGAAATATATTTCTCACCGGAGTTATCCGGCTATTGTTATGTTGTATGTGTCATGGCAATAGGAGGAAATGAAGCAGAACAAAGGCAATCTTGAAGAACAAGGGTTGAAGAGATATAGAGTGATGATCCGAGTTAGATGGTTTGAGTAAGCTGTCATGTTGTAGAGTTGAATTCTAAACATGAGCATGTTTTAGATACTTTCATCAAGACTTGTAAATGATCTAGTTGTTGTCTTGTTGATGTTTATAGGATTTGAGATTTGATGTAAATCCTTAAAACACCATGAAGTATCTTGATCTTGTTATATAGCAATGTGTCTTGCAATATTTTGGAAAGTCTTGATTATGATTGTAAGGCTTGTTATGATCTAATGGTATCCATTGTATAGCATGTTAGAATGCATGTTAGATGTTTCTATGGATTAGATCATGAATAAATCCTTGTTTAAGTTGATCTTGGATGGAAATACTTGAAGAACCATTTTTGACAGCAGCTGAGCATTTTTTTTTCTAGTGCAGTGGCCGGCGCACGGGCGAGCAAGAACTCGCGCGCGCGCGAGCCAGCTCTAGAGACCTCGGTCTCATTGGCCGGCGCGCGCGCGAGGGGTGATGCCCGCGCGTGCGCAGGGCATTCCATTTTTAAAAAAAATAAATTTTTTTTTACTCTTTTGTTTAGACATTGTTTCTTGTCTAATATTGGACATTTGATTAAATGAGAGATTAGAACTCGGGTCGTCACAACAGGTGGTATCAGAGCGTAAGTTCTTGGACTGAGATAGAAGCTGAGCGGGGTAGATTGAGTCACATGCATTTACAGTATAGCATGATTATGCATTACTTGATTTGATGATTCGATGATTTGATAAATTGCATGTGAGCATGATCTATCTTTGAAATTCAATTGCCTAATTTACTGATTTGTAAATTCTTGAAATTTTTACCGTTTTGTTATAAGATTTTTCCCGGGTGATGTAAGCACCCATAATTGAATAGACCAATGTTCTTTGGGTGACGTAAGCACCCTAGACTGACAGATAATATGGCCAGACTGAACAGAATGGTATGGTCAGATTGAACAGAACAGAACGGTATTGCTCAGCTGAATGAAGTATCTCTGATTGAACAGAACAGAAGATTAGCAAATAGATGATATTGTAGGTAATAGTTGGTTTGAAGAACTTGATTAGTTGTTCAAATATCGGAAATGTTAAGATGAATATCAGATCAGATTGATTGAATACCAACTTCGAAACCTAGCAACCAGCTGGTGGATTTTGATAAAGAAATGATAAGAAGGCAGAGGTATGTTGATTGTTGGTAAGTGCTTAGAACAGAATTTTGTTTATAGTTCTTTGCCACAACAGATAGAAATGATGAGAAAGAAAAATATGCCCTGTAGAAGTTGAATCTTTTGAATTTGAGGAGTGCCTTATTAGAATTTTCAAGTCTATTACAATTCTTTGAATTGTAGATGATGAAAAGCTCAAGATTGAGTGAAGTATTTAACGCTTGAATCCGCAGATTTTGTTTAATAAATGTTGACAACTGAAACATTTTGTTTAAAGACATAGCCTTGTCTAGGAGAATTGAAGCTGAATGATGAGTTAGGAAAATGAAATTGTAGACATGTCTGTGAGATACTCACAACTTTATCTACAATTTTTATTCCAGAATTAATATGAAGCGAATGATATGAAAATAAATCTCTAACTCTAGCGAATCGAGATGAATTAGTCTGATTCTGAATGCAGAGTATATTAGAAATTATTACACTTTTTGTGGAGGAAGATATCTGAACAAACAGTGTAAGGATAAGTCAGACAAATGTGCTAAAATTTATTCAATGAATAAATAGCAAAGGTATACAGAGGATCAGAATGAAATTGCACCTGAGAATGAAATTTCAGGTAACAGATTTATTTTTGTTTTGACCTGTTTATTATTGGTGCAATAGATACATAATAGCTGAAAGCTTATTATATGATTACCTCTGTATTAGAAAAGAGATTTTGTGAATTGAACTGAAGATTAGAAACTATTGCTTCGATGAACTGAAACTGAACATGATATTGTTCATGAGAGAATTTACCTAAGTACTGATTAGTGATAGTTGCAGATTATTGAATCACTGGATTTTGTGATTTAACCAATCAGTATGATGATAAGAAGCGATAAAATTAGATCAACAGGAACATGATATGCATAGGAATATGATGATATGATATAGAATCTCGAATTAAGATTCTATGATTTCGGTTTGCTATATGATGTTTGATTACAGAAATATTCCGAAATCAGTATATTCAATGCACGAGATATGTTTCAAGATCTAAATTAGCATTGATAAGTACGCTATTGAATAGAGATTACAGATATGTTTCAGTAAGATTTTTTACTTTAGTTTAAGTTGTGAACTGGAATTCAATATTGAATTGAATAATTGAAGAATTTATGAATTACCGACTTGATGAGATTATGAATTGGATATTAATTTTGAGGTTTAGAAGATATATGATGATATGAAAATCAGTTACAGATGAGTCTTTTCTTTGATTATGCTGAATCGATTACATCAACTGGAGATATAATTCTTGAATGATTTAATATTGATTGGCTCTCATGGCACATTGCTTTCGTTTATAGCCTGTGTTGATTTACTCATTCTGAGTTATGTGATGCAAGTGAGTTGTTTTAACTTTGCAGAGTTTGTTATCCAGAAGATTTGATTTTGGATGACCTTGATTGAGGAATTTTCTCAATCTTGATTTATTTCTTTTTATTTTGAGAATTATTGATCATTTGATGATATTTCAGCGTATTTTAAGATAGTGACTCGTAACTGATAGAAGAATTTGAATATGATCCATGATTTTTGGTTTAGATGATATGAATTGTCGGTATTTGGAGATAGGAATAAAGAATGGAATAGGCATCCGATGAATTGATTTCAGATTTTTGTGTATTCTGGTTTGAATATTCAAACGAATATATCACCAATCAGAATGATTTTTCTATTGGAAATACGGCAGAATTATTCAAAAGATGAAAAAACACAGAAAGTAAACTGAAGTGATTAGAATTCAGTACAGAATGCCAGATTGAGATATGAATTAAAGCCTCAGATCCGAATGAATGAATACTATTATGATTGATTATTTGATTATGCCTGATATTTCCGAAAAGCGATATCAGAATTTAAAGAATTGCACAACAATGAATTCAATATTCATTCGATAATTGTTTTATCAGAAGATAAAGCAAATAGAAGTAACTGAATTAGTACGTGTTTTAAGTTAAACGTATAGAGATGTTCTGATGAAGTTGAAAATCGTTGATCAGATGAGTTCAATGTTAGTTTGGAAACTCCAAACATTGAACCAAGATTATAATTTGACAGAATATTTTGCAACAACTACCGTGATGAAACAGTATAGATGAGGTAAACAGGTGGTAGTTAAGAACAGACTGATGAAAATTACTGTATACGATGATCTGTCTGTATGATCAAATCATTGAATTGTGATTAGATTCATTGCAAAATGAACAGTAAGCCAAGAAATAATGTTTTAGATTGAAACATTGGGTTTACTATTAATTTTAATACAGAAGATCCGAAGACTTTGCGTACTTTTTGAGGAAAAGGTACAATATATTATCCTTGAATGGGAAGAATAGTCAGAGATGATGAATCGAATTTGTGAGAATGAATTTTTTTTTTTATCTGATATAATACCGATTATCAACAGTTCTGAATACTTTGAAATCTGTGACTACAACATATTATACTCTGATTAATTGATAGTCCGAATAGACTAATCAAAATTTGGCAAAATACTCTGTATGAGATGTGACGAACAGCTATCTATTCAGATCTGTGAAGAAGATAGAGATATGATGAAAGTATAGGAATGATTAAAATCTATTGTCAGAATGAAGACTTTAGATTGATTTGATAGAATGTGGCATCGACTGATTGACTGATGTTCTGAGAGTTGAATTCGATTGATGGATTATCTGAGTCGATTTTCCAAATATTGAGGATATTATCAGAACTTTAATACCTGATTCGGTATTATTTGATTTGATATGTTGCCACTTGAGGATTATAATTCCTGTAATAGCTATTGAGCCGATTTTGAGATAATGATATGATAATATGATGAAAAGAACTTCGATTTCTTGTGTTGTAATGATATTACTGAGGTATATGACATCAGATCAGACATAATTTGTCGATATCCGATCGGAGTTGATTCAAGATACACAACGAATTTGACGATGAATCTGTATGAAATGAAAACGGAAAAGAAGAACCAGAATTAGTAATTGAATGATAGATATAACTTTGGAAGCTGAAACGGAGTAGTTAAGCGACAAAGTTATTCTTGAAACATCATTCAATTCAGAGTAGAGAAAAAGCAGAATTAATAATCTACACATTCAGAATATGAAGTTGAATATTGAACTTCATTGAATAAGATATCAGATGGAATTGACGATGGGAAAGATTTATTCTTTTCAGTTTGATACAATGAATCTGAATTGTTTCACGTATCTAAAGTAAGGAAATATTGATAGATTCCTTCTGTGTACTTGAATCAGACAAGAGGAATACTGAGAGAATTATATTAAGTACTTAGAGTACAACTGAATACATTAGAGTTGAATGATTGAAGTGAAAATAACTTCAGATAATCATTCAGTCTATCAGACTTGATATTTGGCTTCACTACGATTTCGAGGACGAAATCATTTCTTAGAGAGGAGGAATTGTAAGGCCCGAAAATATTAAATTATTAATTATGGGATTTGAGAATTAAATTCCATATTATGGGCTAATATTGATTTGAGAAGTTATGGAAATGATAGATTTAATTTCCGAGCTGAAAATATTTAATTTGAGAATTTACGAATTTTGAGAATTAAATTCCGAGAATTCTTAAATTAAAAGAATAAATATTCGATTTGAATATTTATGGAATTGAAGATTTAATTCCATGTTTCGGAAATTAAAGAAGATGAATTTGGAAGATATAACTCGATCAGGGACTGATTTGCACATACTGACATTTGAAAGGCTGAAGTGCAAACGGTCGGGATTATTTAATTAATTCGAATTTAATTAATTTTAATCCGAGTATATTTAATTTGGGAATATTTAGAGTTTTGATTTAAATTCTAATATTCTTAAATTATTTTGGATTGAAATTGAATTAAAACGACGGTCGAGGACTGAATTGCAATTACTGAAGACTTCAGGGACTAAATTGCAATTTATGCAATATCTATCCAATTTAATCAGAATGAAACGTGTTTGAAGTAAAAAGGTTTCAGAAAGTTAGAACAGAGGTCGAAACCTCTTCCTTTTTCTTGTGATTTTGATTTTTCAAATCGCCGTAACTTTTGATCCGTTCGTCCGATTTCAATTCCGAAAGATGTTTTGGAATCCTTGCAACGAGGCCTTCGATTTGATGTAAGGTTTATGATGTCTTGAATAAGTTTTGAAATTCGAATATGGGCAGAAATAAGAAGTTGATTTGTTTGATCATGTTATTGATATTCTAGCATTGTATATTCGAAACCGAATTGAATCTTGAGTATTGAATGAAATTCATATGATAACCAGCATAGATTTCGACTTGTGTAGCATCTGATTATGCTGGTAATTAGCTGGTGTTGATGATATATAATGATATGAAGATATACAATTTGTTGGAAGAGTTGAAAATGGTTTCGATATGTCGTCAGTTACCGATTTTTAATCGCTACGCCGTCGATTCGTGTTTTGAGACAAGTTTGATAGATGATTTTTGAGATAAGATATTCTTTGATATGTTTATGATAATATCTGTTGGTTGGAAGAGTTGAATGACAATGAACGGATATGAAAAGCCGTATGAATGGAATTGAAATTAGAAATGAATTCGATACCGTAACGATTCCCGATTGTCAATCGCTACGATGCTTGGTTATGTTTTGAAACCATACTGATAGTCTATGATTGAGCTAATGATCTTGGAATTGTATACTGATTTTGTTAGATGCAATCTTTATATTTCAGACGTGCTACGAGCTCAATCAACTCAAGAGGTCGAATTGTGAACCGAGGAAGTTCGCTTGAGTTTGAAATGATTTGATTGAAGATGTGTTGATGATTTCGACTCGATTCTGAAAGGAATGAATTGAACAAAGATTGATGTGCCTGTTTTGAGGTTGAAGAATTCAGAACAGACAAAATACGAAGGTAAAAGTGGACTACTATTTGATTGGGATTACAACTCGAGATGGTTTGTATCGAGTTCCCCTAAATCACATACTTGTTTGCTTAATTGCTCTTATGTGCTTTACTTTGAGTTATTGAATAAGTTCTTGATATAATGAATGCTTTGATGATGATATATGTTGCATTCATCTTGAAGACTTATTCCTTGATTTTGAAATGAACGGAAACGTTCGAATAGACGATTTGAGGAATCGTATATGTATGGCCTGGGTGGTTGTTTTAGCCTAGCGTCTGATTTGCATATATGATTGCTTCAAAGTCTAGAGAAGTGAGATAAGTAGCCCCACCTCGATCGGGAGAGTCGGTGGATTAGTTATGATATCTACTTCTCGGGATCCCAACCGATGAAACGATAGAATTCGAATAGTGAACCTTGTTTTAAAACATGCATTGCTTTTCCTTATATCATGATCTTGATATATGTTTATATGCATGTTTAGTTGCTTTTACTGGGAAATATATTTCTCACCGGAGTTATCCGGCTATTGTTATGTTGTATGTGTCATGGCAATAGGAGGAAATGAAGCAGAACAAAGGCAATCTTGAAGAACAAGGGTTGAAGAGATATAATGTGATGATCCGAGTTAGATGGTTGAGTAAGCTGTCATGTTGTAGAGTTGAATTCTAAACATGAGCATGTTTTAGATACTTGTACCAAGACTTGTAAATGATCTAGTTGTTGTCTTGTTGATGTTTATAGGATTTGGATTTGATGTAAATCCTTAAAACACCATGAAGTATCTTGATCTTGTTATATAGCAATGTGTCTTGCATATTTTGGAAAGTCTTGATGATTATGATTGTAAGGCTTGTTATGATCTAATGGTATCCATTGTATAGCATGTTAGAATGCATGCTAGATGTTGCTATGGATTAGATCATGAATAAATCCTTGTTTAAGTTGATCTTGGATGGAAATACTTGAAGAACCATTTTTGACAGCAGCTAAGCATTTTTTTTTCTGGTGCAGTGGCCGGCGCACGGGCGAGCAAATACTCGCGCGCGCGTGAGCCAGCTCTTGAGACCTCGGTCTCATTGGCCAGCGCGCGTGCGAGGGGTGATGTCCGCGCGTGCGCAGGGCAATCCATTTTTAAAAAAGAAAATTTTTTTTTTACTCTTTTGTTTAGACATTGTTTCTTGTCTAATATTGGACATTTGATTAAATGAGAGATTAGAACTCGGGTCGTCACAATGGTATAACTAAAATTACACCAGGGTTACACTATAGTATAACTAAATTTACACTACAATAACACTATAGTATAACTAAAATAACACTACCATTACACTATATTATAACTAAAAGTACACTTGGTTTACACTATAGTATAACTAAATTTACACTACAATAACACTATTGTGATGACCCGAGTTCTAATCTCTCAATAAACATTAATCAACAATAATAGACAAGTATCAATGTCTAAACAAAAGAATAAATTTTTTTTTATAAATAAATTGCCCTGCGCACGCGCGGGCATCACCCCTCGCGCGCGCGCAAGCCAATGGGACCGAGGCCCCCTGGCTTGGCCCGCGCGCGCGCGAGAAGTAGCTCGCCCGTGCGCAGGCCAATCGGCCAGAAATTTGGCTGCACTCTGCTGCTGTTCAAAAATTGAGTTCATGCATCCCTTTGATTCAAGATCATCTCCTACCAAGGTATAGACATGGTATAATCAATAGTAACATCTATCATGCTATACAAGGAATACAATTAGATCACTCCAAGGCCTTAAAACATAACCAAGATGCATCAAGATACACAAGAAGCTATATACAATTCAAGTTCAAGATACATCATATTGATTCAAGGATTTATATATCTATTCAATCCCAACTACAACAAACAAGACTACAACATCATCATAATCAAGTCTTGGTACAAATATCTAAACCATAATCATGTTTAAGGCTCCATTTCACTACAAGACAGCTCATAATCATCTAAACTCGAATCATCACGCTATGTTCATCTCATTCCTTGTTCTTCATGTACGCCTTTGCCCGGTTCCACTCCCTCCTATTACAATGACACATACAACAAGACAATAGCCGGATAACTCCGGTGAGAAATAGATTTCCCAGTAAAAGCAACTAAACATGCATAACAACATATATCAAGATCATGATATAAAAGTAAGTACAATGCATGTTTTCAAAACAAGGTTCATTTCGTCATTCGTCAATTGGGATCCCGAGAAGTAGATATCATAACTAATCCACCGACTCTCCCGATCGAGGTGGGGTTACTTATCTTTATTCTCTAGACTTTGAAGCAATCATATATGCAAATCAGACGCTAGGCTAAAACAACCACCCAGGCCATACATATACAATTCCTCAAATCGTCTATTCGAACGTTTCCGTTCATTTCAAAATCAAAGAATAAGTCTTCAAGATGAATGCAACATATATCATCATCAAGGCATTCATAACATCAAAACTTATTCAACAACTCAAATAAAAACACATAAGAGCAATTAAGCCAACAAGTATGTGATTTAGGGGAACTCGATACAAACCATCTCGAGTTGTAGTCCCAATCAAATAGTAGTCCAATTTTACCTTTCAAATGTGGTGTTTAGGATGTCTTCAAACTTGTCAAAGTCTGTACAAGATCAACCACCAAGACTATATCAAAATCTGCTCAATATCAACCCCAAACTTCAACAAGAATTTCAAAGGCAAACTCTACCAACCTTGTTCTATTGTTTATCAGTTTTGGAGTTGACGTTCTTGAGTTGATATGCCCTGTTCAACCACTGAAATGATAGCATAACAATCAAGGAACCATTAACTAATAGCTCAACAACTTCTAAATGCAAGAACAGTAGCAAAACACTTCAATTCACGAGTTCAACGGCATATCGGTAGTACTTCGGCGATTCCGAACTCAATACAACATTTCTAATATGAACATCAGCTGTTAAAACTTCAAGATCAACAGAACAGCAGATATATATAGATCGAATCATAATTGGGAATCACAAGAACATGATATACAACTCCATCTTCAACCCAACTTCAAGATTATACAAGATAGAATCTCAACACCACAATTTCATAACAACATCTGATATCTGTCCATTTCGAAATATCAAACCCCGAAGAACAAAGAGGAAACTTACATCAAATCGAAGGTCGTCTTGCGAGGATTCCAGAACATCTTTCGGAATCGAAAACGGATAACCGTAGCTCAAGATATCACAATTTGAAAGATGAAGAAAAGTTTGGAAAATTCTGCTCTCGGTTCTTCCTTTTTCCTTGTCTGAATTTTCTGATGGAATATAGTGTAGTACACGTGAACATGCTGAGGAATAACAAGTGTCCAGCTCAAAATAATGATTTTGCACTTTGGCCCCTCAACTATGCAATAATTGAAATTCAGCCCTCACATTCTCATGTTATTCAATTTCAATCCTAATCAATTTAAGAATATTAGAATTTGAATCAAAACTCCAAATATTCCCAAATTAATTATTCTCGGATTAAAATTAAATAATTCCGGGCGTTACAACTATAGTATAACTAAAATAACACTACCATTACACTATAGTATAACTAAAAGTACACTAGGTTTACACTATAGTATAACTAAATTTACACTACAATAACACTATAGTATAACTAAAATAACACTAGAATTATACTATAATATAACTAAAATTACACTAGGATTACACTATAGTATAACTAAAATAACACTAGCATTACACTATAGTATAAATAACATTACACTAGGATTACACTATAGTATAACTAAATTTACACTACAATAACACTATAGTATAACTAAAATAATACTAGCATTACATTATAGTATAACTAAAATTAAACTAGGTTTACACTATAGTGTAACAAAATTTACACTACAATAAAACTATAGTATAACTAAAATAACACTAGAATTACACTATAATATAACTAAAATTATACTAGGATTACACTATAGTAGAACCAAAATAACACTAGCATTACACTACAGTATAACTAAAATAACACTAGCATTACACTATAGTATAACTAAAATTACACTAGGTTTACAATATAGTATAACTAAATTTACACTACAATAACAATATAGTATAACTAAAATAACACTAGCATTACACTATAGTATAACTAAAATTACACTAGGATTATACTATAGTATAACTAAACTTACCCTACAATAACATTATAGTATAACTAAAATAACACTTGCATTGCACTATAGTATAACTAAAATTACACTAGGTTTACACTATAGTATAACTAAATTTACACTACAATAACAACATAGTATAACTAAAATAACACTAGAATTACACTATAGTATAACTAAAATTACACTAGGATTACACTATAGTATAAATAAAATTAAACTACAATAACACTATAGTATAACTAAAATAACACTACCATTACACTATAGTATAACTAAAAGTACACTAGGTTTACACTATAGTATAACTAAATTTACACTACAATAACACTATAGTATAACTAAAATAACACTAGCATTACATTATAGTATAACTAAATTTACATTAGGTTTACACTATAGTGTAACTAAATTTACACTAAAATAACACTAGGTTTACACTATAGTTTAACTAAATTTTCACTAAAATAACAATATAGTATACCTAAAATAACACTAGCTTTACACTATAGTATAACTAAAATTACACTAGGTTTACACTATAGTATAACTAAATTTACACTACAATAACACTATAGTATAACAAAAATAACACTAGCATTACACTATAGTATAACTAAAATTACACTAGTTTTACACTATAGTATAACTAAATTTACACTACAATAACACTATAGTATAACTAAAATAACACTAGCATTACACTATAGTATAACTAAAATTACACTTGGTTTACACTATAGTATAACTAAATTTACACTACAATAACACTATAGTATAACTAAAATAACACTAACATTACACTATAGTATAACAAAAATTACACTAGGTTTACACTATAGTGTAACTAAATTTACACTACAATAACACTATAGTATAACTAAAATAACACTAGAATTAAACGATAGTTTAACTAAAATTACACTATATTTAAACTATAGTGTAACTAAATTTACACTACACTAACACTATAGTATAACTAAAATAACACAAGAATTACACTATAGTATAACTAAAATTACACTAGGTTTACACTATATTGTAACTAAATTTACACTACAATAACACTATAGTATAACTAAAATTACACTAGGATTACACTATATTATAACTAAATTTACATTAAAATAACACTATAGTATAACCAAAATAACACTAGCATTACACTATAGTATAACTAACATTACAGTAGGTTTACACTATAGTATAACTAAAATTACACTACAATAACACTATAGTATAACTAAAATAACACTAGCATTATACTATAGTATAACTAAAATTACACTAGGTTTACACTATATTATAACTAAATTTACACTACAATAACACTATAGTATAACAAAAATAACAATAGCATTACACTATAGTATAACTAAAATTACACTAGGTTTACACTATAGTATAACTAAATTTACACTACAATAACACTATAGTATAACTAAAATAACACTAGCATTACATTATAGTATAACTAAAATTAATCTAGGTTTACACTATAGCGTAACTAAATTTACACTACAATAACACTATAGTATAACTAAAATAACACTAGAATTAGATTATAGTATAACTAAAATTATACTAAGATTACACTATAATATAACTAAAATAACACTAGCATTACACTACAGTATAACTAAAATAACACTAGCATTACACTATAGTATAACTAAAATTTCACTAGGTTTACACTATAGTATAACTAAATTTACACTATAATAACAGTATAGTATAACTAAAATAACATTAGCATTACACTATAGTATAACTAAAATTACACTAGGATTATACTATAGTATAACTAAATTTACCCTATAATAACATTATAGTATAACTAAAATAACACTTGCATTGCACTATATTATAACTAAAATTACACTAAGGTTACACTATAGTATAACTAAATTTACACTACAATAACAGTATAGTATAACTAAAATAACACTAGAATTACACTATAGTAAAACTAAAATTACACTAGGGTTACACTATAGTATAACTAAATTTACACTACAATAACACTATAGTATAACTAAAATAACACTATCATTACACTATGTAACGCCCGGAAATATTTAATTTTAATCCGAGAATAATTAATTTTGGAATATTTGGAGTTTTGATTTAAATTCTAATATTCTGAAATTGATTAGGATTGAAATTGAATGAATTGAGTAATTGAGGATTGAATTGCAATTATTGGACTCTTGAGGGACTAAAGTGCGATAATGACTAAACTTATCAGAATTGGAGTGATGTATCAGCATGTGCACGTGTCAATCAACACATTTCATCAGATTTCCAAGCCAAAAAACCGAGAGCAAGTTTCCGGAGAATTTCCAAGCTTTTACTCATCTTCAAATCTTCATATCTTGAGCTACGATTATCCGAATTCGATTCCGAAAGATGTTATGGAATCCTCTCGCCAAGACCTTCGATTTGATGTAAGTATCTTCTTTGTTCATCAAGGTTTGAGATTTCGAAAGTGGCAGATATCAGATGTTGGATTTGATTTGGTATTGTTGAGCTTCTAGCTTTGTTAATCTTGAAGTTTGATTGAAGATTGAGTTGTATCTCTTGTTCTTATGATTTACCAGCTTTGATTCACTCTATACACCTGCTGATATTTTAGTTTAGAGGTTGAACAATTGATATGAATGTTAGAAATGATATAGAGATTTGCGGGAATCGCCGAGTTATACCGAAATGCCGTCGAACTTTTGAATTGGAGTGATTTGATAGCATTCTTCAGCTTAGAAGTGGATGAGCTCTTAGCTGATGATTCTTTGCTTGTTATGTTGTTGTTTCAGTGCTTGAACAGGACATTTCAATTGATTAATCTTGACTTCGAAACCATGGACGATAGCACAAGGTTGGTAGAGTTTCCTTTGGCATTCTTGTTGAAGTTTGGGGTTGATCTTGAGCAGATTTTGAGTTGTGCTTGGTGCTTGATATTGTACAGCTTTTGACAAGTTTGAAGACCTCCTAGACATTACATTTGAAAGGTAAAAGTGGACTACAATTTGATTGGGATTATAACTCGAGATGGTTTGTATTGAGTTCCCTCAATTCACATACTTGTTTGTTTAAGTGCTCTTATGTGCTTTCTTTTTATTACTTGAATAAGTTCTTGATATAATGAATGCCCTGATTATGTTACATGTTGCATTCATCTTGATGACTTATTCCCTTGAGTTTGAAATGAACGGACACGTTCGAATAGACGATTTGAGGGATTGTATATGTATGGCCTGGGTGGTTGTTTGAGCCTAGCGTCTGAGCTGCATATATAATGGCTTCAAAGTCTAGAGGAGCAAGATAGTAGCCCCACCTCGATAGGGTGTGTCGGTGGATTAGCTATGATATCTTCTTCTCGGGATCCCAATTGATGAATGATGAAAAGAACCTTGTTTTGAAAGCATGCATTGTATTTATTTCTATATCATGATTGTGATATTGATTATGCATGTTTAGTTTCTTTTACTGGGAAATCTATTTCTCACCGGAGTTATCCGGCTATTGTTTTGTTGTATGTGTCATTGCAATAGGAGGAAGTGGAACCGGGCAAAGGCGGACTTAAAGAACAAGGGATGAAATCGAAAAGCGTGAGGATCCGAGTTAGGAGTTATGTGTGCTGTCATAAAGTTTAATGAGTCTTAATCATGATCATGTTTAAGAATACTTGTACCAAGACTTGTAGATGATTGAGTTGTGGTTTTGTTGATGTTTATAGGATTGGAAATATGTTGTAAATCCTTGAATCAACATAAGGTGTCTTGATCTGGATATATGACAATGTTATTGCATGTTATGAGAATGATGATTATGTTGTAAAGCCTTGGAATGGTTTATTACTAGCATTAAAATCATGTTAGAATGCATGGTAGTTGTTATGCTTGATTTCATCATGTCTAGACTTTGGTAGGACATGATCTTGAATCAATCATAGGCATGATCTTGTTTTTGACAGCAGCTGAGCCATTATTTTTTTTCTGTTGGTTTGGCTGGCGCACGGGCGAGCTCCTGCTCGCGCGCGCGCGAGCCAAGCCAGGGGACCTCGGTCCCATTGGCCGGCGCGCGCGCGAGGGGTGATGCCCGCGCGTGCGCAGTGCAATTTATTTTTAAAAAAAAATTTTTTTTTTTATTCTTTTGTTTAGACTTTGATTATTGTCTAACATGGTCTAATAATGATTAATGAGATTAATGAGAGATTAGAACTCGGGTCATCACAACAGGTGGTATCAGAGCAAGAAAATTCTGGACTTAGATAGACAATGAGTGGGGTAGATCGAGTCATCTGCTTTACTTATTTATGATTTATGCTATGAGTTAATTACGTGATTGAATTACATGTTTTAAATGATAGCATGATTTACTTTCAAGTAATTTATTACAGTCTTGTATTTATTTTATTTGAAAGTATGATTACTATAATTAAAGACACATGTTTACTGGAATATTTGGAATGATTAGAGGCATGTGATCTGTTAATTATGATATGCTACCTGATTATCGGATTTGATTGGAAGAATGTCTTGATGTGTACTTCGATTCTTTATGTACACCTGAATCAGAACCGAGTCTTGATCAGAGGTAAGATGATCAGAGGAGGACTGAGATAATTTGATGATTTGGTATCCTAACCATTTTGATAATCAGATATGTCTCGAAGACCAGGCCGACCTCCTCTGAGACCCCACCGACAGTTCATACTCCACCGACAGTTGTCACACCGATAGTGCCTCGAGCTACTGCAGTGCCGAGTAATGAACAGGGAAGTACGTCAAGAGATATGACTGATATGACCGCAACTCCTATGGAAACACTTCTGAAACGTTTCCAATCCTACAAGCCGCCTACTTTGAAAGGTACGGAAAATGCTGTTGAATGCGAGGGATGGCTTGATGATATGGAGATGCTATTTGATTCACTTGACTACGGGGATGAACGGAGAGTTAGATTGATTGGGCACCAGTTGCATGAAGTTGCGAAGAGCTGGTGGTTCACTACAAAAAGAGCTTTGGAGCGTAGAGGAACTGTATTGACTTGGAATGTCTTCAAAACTGAGTTTTACCAACGCTTCTTTCCTGTGTCTTACCGCAAGGATAAAGGGGCTGAGTTTGCAAATCTGAAACAGGGGAATTTGAATATTGAAGACTACGTTGCAAAATTCTCTACATTGCTACGTTTTGCTCCACATGTTGCTGACAGTGACGAGGCTATGGCTGATCAGTTTATCAATGTCCTGAGTCCGGATGTTTTTACTCTGGTGAATACAAGGCGACCGAATACCTTTGCTGATGCCTTGAACAGTGCCAAGGGGGCGGAAGCTGGTTTGATACAGCAGCAAGGAGCTTTGTATACCGCACAACCTCCAAGACAGTCACAACCTGCAGCTCCAACTCCGCAACAGCAACCTTTTCGATTTGAAGGTGGTAGTAGCAGTGGAAAGAAAAGGTTTTTGCAAGCAAGAGGAAAACAGTTTAAGAAGTCTGGGAGCAGTTCTTCGAGTTCCAGTAGTACGAAGCAGAAGTCAGGAGTGTTCTGCAACAGTTGTGGTGGAAATCATCCAACCGATCAGTGCCGAGGTGTATCTGGGAGGTGCCATATATGCCAGCAGACAGGTCATTTTGCAAGGGTGTGTCCTCAGAGAAATACTGGACAGGCAAGAGGTGCAGAGTCATCACGATCAGTGGCTCAACCTGGAAGACAGGCCTCTTCTGTTCATTCTTTTCAGCCAGCACATACACAGCAGCAGACTCGACCAGGTGGAAGTCAGGCAGGCAATCAGCCTCAGAGACAGCAGGCTCATGTCTTTGCTTTGACTGAGGAGCAGGCACAGGGAGCACCTGATGATGTGATTGCAGGTAACTGTTCTATTTTTGGTTATTCTGCTTATGTGTTGTTTGATACCGGTGCATCCCATACGTTTATATCTGCCAAATTTGTTGCATTGCATTCTTTGCTTGTTGAGTCATTACCAGTTGTAGTATCTGTTTCTTCTCCTTTGGGGAGGGGTCTTATCTCGATTCAGATAGTAAAGAATTGTGTACTACAGTATGAGGGTAATGAGATTGAGATCGATTGTTTTGTACTTGGTATGTCTGATTTTGATTGTATTATTGGGATTTATATGCTGAATAAGTACAGAGCTACCGTCGATTGCTTTCAGAAGGTAGTGAGATTCAGACCTGAGATGGCTGGAGAATGGAAGTTCTATGGTAAGGGTTCACGTGCTAAGATTCCTCTTATTTTTGTATTATCTATGACCCGACTTTTGCAGAAAGGAGCGGAGGGATTTCTTGTTTATGCAGTGGATTTGTTGAACCTAGCCTGAACCTGGCTGATTTGCCAGTGGTTAGTGAATTTGCGGACGTCTTTCCGGATGAGATTCCAGGATTACCTCCGTATCGTGAGATTGACTTCAACATTGAACTGATGCCTGGAACTACACCGATTTCGAAAGCACCTTATCGAATGGCACCAGTTGAACTGAAAGAATTGAAGGAACAGTTAGAAGATTTACTGGCCAAGGGATACATTCGACCCAGTGTTTCTCCTTGGGGAGCTCCAGTACTGTTTGTCAGAAATAATGACGGTTCAATGAGATTGTGTATTGATTACCGACAACTGAACAAGGCTACGGTAAAGAACAAATACCCTTTGCCTCGTATTGATGATTTGTTTGATCAGTTGCAGGGTTCTTCGGTGTATTCCAAGATCGATCTGAGATCTGGATACCATCAGCTGAGAGTTAGGGATTCTGATATTCCTAAGACTGCGTTCAGAACCAGGTATGGCCATTATGAGTTTATAGTTATGCTGTTTGGTTTGACGAATGCTCCAGCTGTATTCATGGCTTTGATGAACCGTGTATTTCAGAAGTATCTCGATGATTTTGTGATTATCTTTATTGATGATATTATGATCTATTCCAAGAATCTGATTGATCATGCTGAACATCTGAGAACAGTTTTGAAAACCTTACGAGCCGAGAAATTGTATGCTAAACTTTCGAAATGTGAGTTTTGGCTGAAACAGGTTGTCTTTCTTGGACATATTATATCTGGAAATGGTATTTCTGTGGATCCAAGTAAAGTTGAAGCAGTGATTAATTGGGCTAGACCGACATCTGTTCCTGAGATCCGGAGTTTTATGGGATTGGCTGGGTATTATCGTCGATTCATCAAAGATTTTTCTAGTATTGCGAAGCCGATTACTCAGTTGACTCAGAAAAATGCTCTTTTTATCTGGTCTGAAGCTTGTGAATCCAGTTTTCTTGAATTGAAAAAGCGACTGACCAGTGCACCAGTCTTGACGATTCCTTCAGGTACTGGTGGTTTCACTGTTTACTGTGATGCATCTCATCGAGGATTAGGATGTGTGTTGATGCAGCGAGGACATGTGATTGCTTATGCCTCGAGACAGTTGAAGCCTCACGAAACCAGATATCCGATTCATGATCTTGAATTGGCCGCCATTGTATTTGCTTTGAAAATTTGGCGACATTATCTGTACGGGGAGCAGTTTGAGATTTATTCTGATCACAAGAGTCTGAAGTATCTATTTTCACAGTCAGAATTGAATATGAGACAGCGGAGGTGGCTTGATTTGCTTAAAGACTTTGATTGTGAGATTAAGTACTATCCAGGTAAATCGAATGCGGCAGCAGATGCACTCAGTCGAAAGGTATGTTCTTTGTCCTTATCGACGATGGGTGTATCAAATTTGATTGAAGACTGTTGTCTGTCTGGGTTAGTATTTGATACGAATTATCAACCTCTTCGACTCTATCAAATGCAAGCTGAACCAGCTTTATTGGTAAGAATTCGAGATGCTCAGAAACTTGATCAGAATATACAGAATTCGATTGAGAAAGTCAGATCAGGGCATGTATCTGAATATCGGGTTCGAGATGATCTTCTTTATGTTCACAATCGCCTTGTAGTGCCTGATATTTCTGATGTGCGACAACAACTACTGACAGAGGCGCATTGTAGTCGTTATAGTATTCATCCTGGAGGTAGGAAGATGTATAATGATCTGAAGACTCGATACTGGTGGAAACCAATGAAGTCTGATATCACTGATTTTGTATCTCGGTGTCTGAACTGCCAACAGGTAAAGGCTGAAAGGAAGAAACTGCCTGGCTTGTTACAGAGTTTATCCGTGCCTGAATGGAAATGGGATCATATTTCCATGGATTTCGTGACGAGATTACCTCGATCTTCTAGAGGTTATGATGCTATCTGGGTGATTATCGATAGATTGACGAAGTCTGCGTGTTTTATACCTTATCGTATGACGTACAGACATGATCAGATGGCAGAAATTTATGTCCGTGAAATTGTTAGATTACATGGTGTGCCGAAGTCTATTGTATCAGATCGTGATCCTCGATTTACATCTCACTTCTGGCATAGCTTACAGAGTGCTTTGGGTACTCAGCTTCGTTTGAGCACAGCTTATCATCCACAAACAGACGGGCAGTCTGAGCGTACCATTCAGACATTGGAGGACATGTTGAGAGCTGTAGTGCTTGATTTTGGCACGAGTTGGCAAGATTCATTAGCTCTTTGTGAATTCTCGTACAACAACAGCTATCAATCGAGTATTGGAATGGCTCCTTTTGAAGCTTTATACGGAAGAAAATGTCGATCTCCTTTGTACTGGGATGATATTTCTGAAGTACCTGATATTGGTCCTGATATGATCCGTGATATGAATGACCAGGTGAAGCTTATTCAGAAACGAATGAAGACAGCTCAAGATAGACAGACGAAATATGCCAACATTCGACGTCGACCTTTGTCTTTTGAACAGGGGGATCGTGTATTTTTGAAGATTTCTCCGTTCAGAGGCACTGTCAGATTTGGCAAGCGAGGGAAGTTGTCTCCACGATATATTGGTCCTTATGAGATTTTGGAGAAAATAGGCAATCTCGCCTATCGATTAGCTCTTCCTCCGGCGTTATCTGGAATACATGATGTCTTTCATGTATCAATGCTTCGAAAGTATCTTTCTGATGAATCTCATGTACTTCAATCTGATGAAGCTGAACTCGACGAGACCTTGAGTTATTTTGAAAAGCCAATTCAGATCCTTGATCGAAAAGAGAAGCAACTACGAACGAAGACTATTCCACTTGTGAAAGTTCAGTGGAGTCGTCATGGTATTGAAGAAGCAACGTGGGAGACAGAATCAGATATGAGACAACGATTTCCAGAGTTATTTCATTGATGTGAGTCTCCTTTAGTTTTTCTGTATCTGATATTTGATTTGATTGGTTGTTATTACTAAGATTTCGAGGACGAAATCGAGTCTTAGTGGGGGAGAATTGTAACGCCCGGAAATATTTAATTTTAATCCGAGAATAATTAATTTGGGAATATTTGGAGTTTTGATTTAAATTCTAATATTCTGAAATTGATTAGGATTGAAATTGAATGAATTAAGTAATTGAGGACTGAATTGCAATTATTGGACTCTTGAGGGACTAAAGTGCGATAATGACTAAACTTATCAGAATTGGAGTGATGTATTAGCATGTGCACGTGTCAATCAACACATTTCATCAGATTTCCAAGCCAAAAAACCGAGAGCAAGTTTCCGGAGAATTTCCAAGCTTTTACTCATCTTCAAATCTTCATATCTTGAGCTACGATTATCCGAATTCGATTCCGAAAGATGTTCTGGAATCCTCTCGCCAAGACCTTCGATTTGATGTAAGTATCTTCTTTGTTAATCAAGGTTTGAGATTTCGAAAATGGCAGATATCAGATGTTGGATTTGATTTGGTATTGTTGAGCTTCTAGCTTTGTTAATCTTGAAGTTTGATTGAAGATTGAGTTGTATCTCTTGTTCTTATGATTTACCAGCTTTGATTCACTCTATACACCTGCTGATATTTTAGTTTAGAGGTTGAACAATTGATATGAATGTTAGAAATGATATAGAGATTTGCGGGAATCGCCGAGTTATACCGAAATGCCGTCGAACTTTTGAATTGGAGTGATTTGATAGCATTCTTCAGCTTAGAAGTGGATGAGCTCTTAGCTGATGATTCTTTGCTTGTTATGTTGTTGTTTCAGTGCTTGAACAGGACATTTCAATTGATTAATCTTGACTTCGAAACCGATGGACGATAGCACAAGGTTGGTAGAGTTTCCTTTGGCATTCTTGTTGAAGTTTGGGGTTGATCTTGAGCAGATTTTGAGTTGTGCTTGGTGCTTGATATTGTACAGCTTTTGACAAGTTTGAAGACCTCCTAGACATTACATTTGAAAGGTAAAAGTGGACTAAAATTTGATTGGGATTATAACTCGAGATGGTTTGTATCGAGTTCCCTCAATTCACATACTTGTTTGTTTAAGTGCTCTTATGTGCTTTCTTTTTATTACTTGAATAAGTTCTTGATATAATGAATGCCCTGATTATGTTACATGTTGCATTCATCTTGATGACTTATTCCCTTGAGTTTGAAATGAACGGACACGTTCGAATAGACGATTTGAGGGATTGTATATGTATGGCCTGGGTGGTTGTTTGAGCCTAGCGTCTGAGCTGCATATATAATGGCTTCAAAGTCTAGAGGAGCAAGATAGTAGCCCCACCTCGATAGGGTGTGTCGGTGGATTAGCTATGATATCTTCTTCTCGGGATCCCAATTGATGAATGATGAAAAGAACCTTGTTTTGAAAGCATGCATTGTATTTATTTCTATATCATGATTGTGATATTGATTATGCATGTTTAGTTGCTTTTACTGGGAAATCTATTTCTCACCGGAGTTATCCGGCTATTGTTTTGTTGTATGTGTAATTGCAATAGGAGGAAGTGGAACCGGGCAAAGGCGGACTTAAAGAACAAGGGATGAAATCGATATAGCGTGAGGATCCGAGTTAGGAGTTATGTGTGCTGTCATAAAGTTTAATGAGTCTTAATCATGATCATGTTTAAGAATACTTGTACCAAGACTTGTAGATGATTGAGTTGTGGTTTTGTTGATGTTTATAGGATTGGAAATATGTTGTAAATCCTTGAATCAACATAAGGTGTCTTGATCTGGATATATGACAATGTTATTGCATGTTATGAGAATGATAATTATGTAGTAAAGCCTTGGAATGGTTTATTACGAGCATTAAAAGCATGTTAGAATGCATGGTAGTTGTTATGCTTGATTTCATCATGTCTAGACTTTGGTAGGACATGATCTTGAATCAATCATAGGCATGATCTCGTTTTTGACAGCAGCTGAGCCATTATTTTTTTTCTGTTGGTTTGGCTGGCGCACGGGCGAGCTCCTGCTCGCGCGCGCGCGAGCCAAGCCAGGGGACCTCGGTCCCATTGGCCGGCGCGCGCGCGAGGGGTGATGCCCGCGCGTGCGCAGTGCAATTTATTTTTAAAAAAAAAATTTTTTTTTTATTATTTTGTTTAGACTTTGATTATTGTCTAACATGGTCTAATAATGATTAATGAGATTAATGAGAGATTAGAACTCGGGTCATCACACACTATAGTATAACTAAAAGTACACTTGGTTTACACTATAGTATAACTAAATTTACACAACAATAACACTATAGTATAACTAAAATAACACTAGAATTACATTATAGTATAACTAAAATTACACTAGGTTTACACTATATTGTAACTAAATTTACACTAAAATAACACTATAGTATAACTAAAATAACACTAGAATTACACTATAATATAACTAAAATTACACTAGGATTACACTATAGTATAACTAAAATAACACTAGTATTACACTATAGTATAAATAACATTATACTAGGATTACACTATAGTATAACTAAATTTGCACTACAATAACACTATAGTATAACTAAAATAACACTAGAATTACACTATAGTATAACTAAAATTATACTAGGATTACACTATAGTATAACCAAAATAACACTAACATTACACTACAGTATAACTAAAATAACACTAGCATTACACTATAGTATAACTAAAATTAAACTAGGTTTACACTATAGTGTAACTAAATTTACACTACAATAACAGTATAGTATAACTAAAATAACACTAGCATTACACTATAGTATAACTAAAATTACACTAGGATTATACTATAGTATAACTAAATTTACCCTACAATAACATTATAGTATAACTAAAATAACACTTGCATTGCACTATAGTATAACTAAAATTACACTAGGTTTACACTATAGTATAACTAAATTTACACTACAATAACAGCATAGTATAACTAAAATAACACTAGAATTACACTATAGTATAACTAAAATTACACTAGGGTTACACTATAGTATAAATAAATTTACACTACAATAACACTATAGTATAACTAAAATAACACTACCATTACACTATAGTATAACTAAAAGTACACTAGGTTTACACTATAGTTTAACTAAATTTACACTACAATAACACTATAGTATAACTAAAATAACACTAGCATTACACTATAGTATAACTAAAATTACACTTTGTTTACACTATAGTATAACTAAATTTACACTACAATAACACTATAGTATAACTAAAATAACACTAACATTACACTATAGTATAACAAAAATTACACTAGGTTTACATTATAGTGTAACTAAATTTACACTACAATAACACTATAGTATAACTAAAATAACACTAGAATTAAACGATAGTTTAACTAAAATTACACTAGGTTTAAACTATAGTGTAACTAAATTTACACTACAATAACACTATAGTATAACTAAAATAACACAAGAATTACACTATAGTATAACTAAAATTACACTAGGTTTACACTATATTGTAACTAAATTTACACTACAATAACATTATAGTATAACTAAAATTACACTAGGATTACACTATATTATAACTAAATTTACATTAAAATAACACTATAATATAACTAAAATAACACTAGCATTACACTATAGTATAACTAACATTACAGTAGGTTTACACTATAGTATAACTAAAATTACACTACAATAACACTATAGTATAACTAAAAAAACAATAGCATTATACTATAGTATAACTAAAATTACACTAGGTTTACACTATATTATAACTAAATTTACACTACAATAACACTATAGTATAACAAAAATAACACTAGCATTACACTATAGTATAACTAAAATTACACTAGGTTTACACTATAGTATAACTAAATTTACACTACAATAACACTATAGTTTAACTAAAATAACACTAGCATTACATTATAGTATAACTAAAATTAATCTAGGTTTACACTATAGCGTAACTAAATTTACACTACAATAACACTATAGTATAACTAAAATAACACTAGAATTGCATTATAGTATAACTAAAATTATACTAAGATTACACTATAATATAACTAAAATAACACTAGCATTACACTACAGTATAACTAAAATAACACTAGCATTACGCTATAGTATAACTAAAATTTCACTAGGTTTACACTATAGTATAACTAAATTTACACTACAATAACAGTATAGTATAACTAAAATAACACTAGCATTACACTATAGTATAACTAAAATTACACTAGGATTATACTATAGTATAACTAAATTTACCCTATAATAACATTATAGTATAACTAAAATAACACTTGCATTGCACTATAGTATAACTAAAATTACACTAAGGTTACACTATAGTATAACTAAATTTACACTACAATAACAGTATAGTATAACTAAAATAACACTAGAATTACACTATAGTAAAACTAAAATTACACTAGGGTTACACTATAGTATAACTAAATTTACACTACAATAACACTATAGTATAACTAAAATAACACTACCATTACACTATAGTATAACTAAAAGTACACTTGGTTTACACTATAGTATAACTAAAATAACACTAGAATTACATTATAGTATAACTAAAATTACACTAGGTTTACACTATATTGTAACTAAATTTACACTAAAATAACACTATAGTATAACTAAAATAACACTAGAATTACACTATAATATAACTAAAATTACACTAGGATTACACTATAGTATAACTAAAATAACACTAGCATTACACTATAGTATAAATAACATTACACTAGGATTACACTATAGTATAACTAAATTTGCACTACAATAACACTATAGTATAACTAAAATAACACTAGAATTACACTATAGTATAACTAAAATTATACTAGGATTACACTATAGTATAACCAAAATAATACTAACATTACACTACAGTATAACTAAAATAACACTAGCATTACACTATAGTATAACTAAAATTAAACTAGGTTTACACTATAGTGTAACTAAATTTACACTACAATAACAGTATAGTATAACTAAAATAACACGAGCATTACACTATAGTATAACTAAAATTACACTAGGATTATACTATAGTATAACTAAATTTACCCTACAATAACATTATAGTATAACTAAAATAACACTTGCATTGCACTATAGTATAACTAAAATTACACTAGGTTTACACTATAGTATAACTAAATTTACACTACAATAACAGCTTAGTATAACTAAAATAACACTAGAATTACACTATAGTATAACTAAAATTACACTAGGGTTACACTAAAATATAAATAAATTTACACTACAATAACACTATAGTATAACTAAAATAACACTACCATTACACTATAGTATAACTAAAAGTACACTAGGTTTACACTATAGTTTAACTAAATTTACACTACAATAACACTATAGTATAACTAAAATAACACTAGCATTACATTATAGTATAACTAAAATTACACTAGGTTTACACTATAGTGTAACTAAATTTACACTAAAATAACACTATAGTATAACTAAAATAACACTAGAATTACACTATAATATAACTAAAATTACACTAGGATTACACTATAGTATAACTAAAATAACACTAGCATTACACTATAGTATAACTAAAATTACACTAGGTTTACACTATAGTATAACTAAATTTTTACTACAATAACAATATAGTATACCTAAATAAACACTAGCTTTACACTATAGTATAACTAAAATTACACTAGGTTTACACTATAGTATAACTAAATTTACACTACAATAACACTATAGTATCACTAAAATAACACTAGCATTACACTATAGTATAAATAAAATTACACTAGGTTTACACTATAGTGTAACTAAATTTACACTACAATAACACTATAGTATAACTAAAATAACAATAGAATTACACTATAGTTTAACTAAAATTACAATAGGTTTACACTATAGTGTAACTAAATTTACTATAAAATAACACTATAGTATAACTAAAATAACACTAGAATTACACTATAGTATAACTAAAATTACAGTAGGTTTACACTATAGTATAACTAAATTTACACTACAATAACACTATAGTATAACTAAAATAACACGAGAATTACACTATAGTTTAACTAAAATTATACTAGGATTACACTATATTATTACTGAAATAACACTATCATTTCACTATAATATAACTAAAATTACACTAGGTTTACACTATAGTATAACTAAATTTACACTAAATAACACTATAGTATAACTAAAATAACACAAGAATTACACTATAGTATAACTAAATTTACACTACAATAACACTATAGTATAACTAAAATAACACTAGAATTACACTATATAATAACTAAAATTATACTAGGTTTACACTATAGTATAACTAAATTTGCACTACAATAACACTATAGTATAACTAAAATAACACTAGCATTACACTATTGTATAACTAAAATTACACTAGGTTTACACTATAGTATAACTAAATTTACACTACAGTAACACTATAGTATAACTAAAATAACACTAGCAATTACACTATAGTATAACTAAAATTACACTAGGATTATACTATATTATAACAAAATTTACACTACAATAACATTATAGTAAAACTAAAATAACACTTGCATTACACTATAGTATAACTAAAATTACACTAGGTTTACACTATAGTATAAATAAATTTACACTACAATAACACTATAGTATAACTAAAATAACACTAGCATTACACTATAGTATAACTAAAATTACATTAGTTTTACACTATAGTATAACTAAATTTACACTACAATAACACCATAGTATAACTAAAATAACACTAGCATTATACTATAGTATAACTAAAATTACACTTGGTTTGCACTATAGTATAACTAAATTTACATTACAATAACACTATAGTATAACTAAAATAACACTAACATTACACTGTAGTATAACAAAAATTACACTAGGTTTACACTATAGTGTAACTAAATTTACACTACAATAACACTATAGTATAACTAAAATAACACTAGAATTAAACTATAGTTTAACTAAAATTACACTAGGTTTACACAATAGTGTAACTAAATTTACACTACAATAACACTATAGTATAACTAAAATAACACTGGAATTACACTATAGTGTAACTAAAATTACACTAGGTTTACACTATATTGTAACTAAATTTACACTAAAATAACACTATAGTGTAACTAAAATAACACTAGAATTACACTATAATATAACAAAAATTACACTAGGATTACACTATATTATAACTAAATTTACATTATAATAACACTATAGTATAACTAAAATAACACTAGCATTACACTATAGTATAACTAACATTACAGTAGGTTTACACTATATTATAACTAAAATTACACTACAATAACACTATAGTATAACTAAAATAACACTAGCATTACACTATAGTATAACTAAAATTACACTAGGTTTACACTATAGTATAATTAAATTTACACTACAATAACACTATAGTATAACTAAAATAACACTAGCATTACATTATAGTATAACTAAAATTAATCTAGGTTTACACTATAGCGTAACTAAATTTACACTACAATAACACTATAGTATAACTAAAATAACACTAGAATTACATTATAGTATAACTAAAATTATACTAAGATTACACTATAATATAACTAAAATAACACTAGCATTACACTATAGTATAACTAAAATTTCACTAGGTTTACACTATAGTATAACTAAATTTACACTACAATAACAGTATAGTATAACTAAAATAACAATAGCATTACACTATAGTATAATTAAATTTACCCTATAATAACATTATAGTATAACTAAAATAACACTTGAATTGCACTATAGTATAACTAAAATTATACTAGGTTTACACTATAGTATAACTAAATTTACACTACAATAACAGTATAGTATAACTAAAATAACACTAGAATTACACTATAGTATAACTAAAATTACACTAGGATTACACTATAGTATAACTAAATTTACACTACAATAACACTATAGTATAACTAAAATAACACTACCATTACACTATAGTATAACTAAAAGTACACTTGGTTTACACTATAGTATAACTAAATTTACACTACAATAACACTATAGTATAACTAAAATAACACTAGCATTACATTATAGTATAACTAAAATTACACTAGGTTTACACTATAGTGTAACTAAATTTACACTAAAATAACACAATAGTTTAACTAAAATAACAATACAATTACACTATAATATAACTAAAATTACACTATAGTATAACTAAAATAACACTAGCATTACACTATAGTATAAATAACATT
Organism: Henckelia pumila; assembly: GCF_033568475.1. Taxonomy (NCBI): domain Eukaryota; kingdom Viridiplantae; phylum Streptophyta; class Magnoliopsida; order Lamiales; family Gesneriaceae; genus Henckelia; species Henckelia pumila. The sequence continues at coordinate 161,661,010 of NC_133122.1, forward strand.
ACACTAGGATTACACTATAGTATAACTAAATTTACACTACAATAACACTATAGTATAACAAAAATAATACTAGCATTACATTATAGTATAACTAAAATTAAACTAGGTTTACACTATAGCGTAACAAAATTTACTCTACAATAAAACTATAGTACAACTAAAATAACACTAGAATTACAGTATTGTATAACTAAAATTATACTAGGATTACACTATAGTATAACCAAAATAACACTAGAATTACACTACAGTATAACTAAAATAACACTAGCATTAACTATAGTATAACTAAAATTACACTAGGTTTACACTATAGTATAACTAAATTTACACTACAATAACAGTATAGTATAACTAAAATAACACTAGCATTACACTATAGTATAACTAAAATTACACTAGGATTATACTATAGTATGACTAAATTTACCCTACAATAACATTATAGTATAACTAAAATAACACTTGCATTGCACTATAGTATAACTAAAATTACACTAGGTTTACACTATAGTATAACTAAATTTACACTACAATAACAGCATAGTATAACTAAAATAACACTACAATTACACTATAGTATAACTAAAATTACACTAGGGTTACACTATAGTATAAATAAATTTACACTACAATAACACTATAGTATAACTAAAATAACACTACCATTACACTATAGTATAACTAAAAGTACACTAGGTTTACACTATAGTGTAACTAAATTTACACTACAATAACACTATAGTATAACTAAAATAACACTAGCATTACATTATAGTATAACTAAAATTACACTAGGTTTACACTATAGTGTAACTAAATTTACACTAAAATAACACTATAGTATAACTAAAATAACACTAGAATTACACTATAATATAACTAAAATTACACTAGGATTACACTATAGTATAATAAAAATAACACTAGCATTACACTATACTATAACTAAAATTACACTAGGTTTACACTATAGTATAACTAAATTTTCACTACAATAACAATAAAGTATACCTAAAATAACACTAGCTTTACACTATAGTATAACTAAAATTACACTAGGTTTACACTATAGTATAACTAAATTTACACTACAATAACACTATAGTATAACTAAAATAACACTAGCATTACACTATAATATAACTAAAATTACACTAGGTTTACACTATAGTGTAACTAAATTTACACTACAATAACACTATAGTATAACTAAAATAACAATAGAATTACACTATAGTTTAACTAAAATTACAATAGGTTTACACTATAGTGTAACTAAATTTACTATAAAATAACACTATAGTATAACTAAAATAACACTAGAATTACACTATAGTATAACTAAAATTACAGTAGGTTTACACTATAGTATAACTAAATTTACACTACAATAACACTATAGTATAACTAAAATAACACTAGAATTACACTATAGTTTAACGAAAATTATACTAGGATTACACTATATTATTACTGAAATAACACTATCATTTCACTATAGTATAACTAAAATTACACTAGATTTACACTATAGTATAACTAAATTTACACTAAATAACACTATAGTATAACTAAAATAACACAAGAATTACACTATAGTATAACTAAATTTACACTACAATAACACTATAGTATAACTAAAATAACACTAGAATTACACTATATAATAACTAAAATTATACTAGCTTTACACTATAGTATAACTAAATTTGCACTACAATAACACTATAGTATAACTAAAATAACACTAGCATTACACTATTGTATAACTAAAATTACACTAGGTTTACACTATAGTATAACTAAATTTACACTACAGTAACACTATAGTATAACTAAAATAACACTAGCAATTACACTATAGTATAACTAAAATTACACAAGGATTATACTATATTATAACTAAATTTACACTACAATAACATTATAGTAAAACTAAAATAACACTTGCATTACACTATAGTATAACTAAAATTACACTAGGTTTACACTATAGTATAAATAAATTTACACTACAATAACACTATAGTATAACTAAAATAACACTAGCATTACACTATAGTATAACTAAAATTACACTAGTTTTACACTATAGTATAACTAAATTTACACTACAATAACACCATAGTATAACTAAAATAACACTAGCATTATACTATAGTATAACTAAAATTACACTTGGTTTACCCTATAGTATAACTAAATTTACACTACAATAACACTATAGTATAACTAAAATAACACTAACATTACACTATAGTATAACAAAAATTACACTAGGTTTACACTATAGTGTAACTAAATTTACACTACAATAAAACTATAGTATAACTAAAATAACACTAGAATTAAACTATAGTTTAACTAAAATTACACTAGGTTTACACAATAGTGTAACTAAATTTACACTACAATAACACTATAGTATAACTAAAATAACACTAGAATTACACTATAGTATAACTAAAATTACACTAGGTTTACACTATATTGTAACTAAATTTACACTAAAATAACACTATAGTATAACTAAAATAACACTAGAATTACACTATAATATAACAAAAATTACACTAGGATTACACAATATTATAACTAAATTTACATTACAATAACACTATAGTATAATTAAAATAACACGAGCATTACACTATAGTATAACTAACATTACAGTAGGTTTACACTATAGTATAACTAAAATTACACTACAATAACACTATAGTATAACTAAAATAACACTAGCATTACACTATAGTATAACTAAAATTACACTAGGTTTACACTATAGTATAATTAAATTTACACTACAATAACACTATAGTATAACTAAAATAACACTAGCATTACATTATAGTATAACTAAAATTAATCTAGGTTTACACTATAGCGTAACTAAATTTACACTACAATAACACTATAGTATAACTAAAATAACACTAGAATTACATTATAGTATAACTAAAATTATACTAAGATTACACTATAATATAACTAAAATAACACTAGCATTACACTACAGTATAACTAAAATAACACTAGCATTACACTATAGTATAACTAAAATTTCACTAGGTTTACACTATAGTATAACTAAATTTACACTACAATAACAGTATAGTATAACTAAAATAACAATAGCATTACACTATAGTATAACTAAATTTACCCTATAATAACATTATAGTATAACTAAAATAACACTTGCATTGCACTATAGTATAACTAAAATTACACTAGGTTTACACTATAGTATAACTAAATTTACACTACAATAACAGTATAGTATAACTAAAATAACACTAGAATTACACTATAGTATAACCAAATTTACACTACAATAACACTATAGTATAACTAAAATAACACTACCATTACACTATAGTATAAATAAAAGTACACTTGTTTTACACTATAGTATAACTAAATTTACACTTCAATAACACTATAGTATAACTAAAATAACACTAGCATTACATTATAGTATAACTAAAATTACACTAGGTTTACACTATAGTGTAACTAAATTTACACTAAAATAACACAATAGTTTAACTAAAATAACACTAGAATTACACTATAATATAACTAAAATTACACTAGGATTACACTATAGTATAACTAAAATAACACTAGCATTACACTATAGTATAAATAACATTACACTAGGATTACACTATAGTATAACTAAATTTATACTACAATAACACTATAGTATAACTAAAATAATACTAGCATTACATTATAGTATAACTAAAATTAAACTAGGTTTACACTATAGCGTAACAAAATTTACTCTACAATAAAACTATAGTACAACTAAAATAACACTAGAATTACAGTATTGTATAACTAAAATTATACTAGGATTACACTATAGTATAACCAAAATAACACTAGCATTACACTACAGTATAACTAAAATAACACTAGCATTAACTATAGTATAACTAAAATTACACTAGGTTTACACTATAGTATAACTAAATTTACACTACAATAAAAGTATAGTATATCTAAAATAACACTAGCATTACACTATAGTATAACTAAAATTACACTAGGATTATACTATAGTATGACTAAATTTACCCTACAATAACATTATAGTATAACTAAAATAACACTTGCATTGCACTATAGTATAACTAAAATTACACTAGGTTTACACTATAGTATAACTAAATTTACACTACAATAACAGCATAGTATAACTAAAATAACACTACAATTACACTATAGTATAACTAAAATTACACTAGGGTTACACTATAGTATAAATAAATTTACACTACAATAACACTATAGTATAACTAAAATAACACTACCATTACACTATAGTATAACTAAAAGTACACTAGGTTTACACTATAGTATAACTAAATTTACACTACAATAACACTATAGTATAACTAAAATAACACTAGCATTACATTATAGTATAACTAAATTACACTAGGTTTACACTATAGTGTAACTAAATTTACACTAAAATAACACTATAGTATAACTAAAATAAAACTAGAATTACACTATAATATAACTAAAATTACACTAGGATTACACTATAGTATAATAAAAATAACACTAGCATTACACTATAGTATTACTAAAATTACACTAGGTTTACACTATAGTATAACTAAATTTACACTACAATAACACTATAGTATAACTAAAATAACACTAGCATTACACTATAGTATAACAAAAATTACACTAGGTTTACACTATAGTGTAACTAAATTTACACTACAATAACACTATAGTATAACTAAAATAACACTAGCATTACACTATAGTATAACTAAAATTACACTAGGTTTACACTATAGTGTAACTAAATTTACACTACAATAACACTATAGTATAACTAAAATAACAATAGAATTACACTATATTTTAACTAAAATTACACTAGGTTTACACTATAGTGTAACTAAATTTACAATACAATAAAACTATAGTATAACTAAAATAACAATAGAATTACACTATAGTATAACTAAAATTACACTAGGTTTACACTATAGTATAACTAAATATACACTACAATAACACTATAGGATAACTAAAATAACACTAGAATTACACTATAGTTTAACTAAAATTACACTAGGATTACTGTAACGCCCCACTGTATCAAGATGGGTCTTTTCAACGTGCTTATGTCCTCACTCACACGCACCCTGAGAAACTTCCCAGGGGGTCACCCATCCTATAATTGCCCCAAGTCAAGCACGCTTAACTTTGGAATTCTTATGTGATGAGCTTCCGAAAAGAAGATGCACCTTCTTGATATGAATAGTACATATGAAATCTTTTAAGCCCTCCTCAACTATGTAGTCCCATACCTACACAGTCTCAGAATCCCTCTCATTCTGGCACGGGATCGGTTCATTCATGTCTCCCTCCGCCTAGAAGGCTACCAGGAGCCGCTCATTGTCCGTGCAACCTCTTGGCACCGGCGATCACTCCCTGCCTCTTCAGCCCCGGGCGTCACATGCCCACCAGCTTCCGCTTGGTTCGTCCCCGAACCATACCGTACTAAGAGAGGTCGGCTCTGATACCATTTGTAACGCCCCACTGTATCAAGACGGGTCTTTTCAGCGTGCTTATGTCCTCACTCACACGCACCCTGAGAAACTTCCCAGGGGGTCACCCATCCTATAATTGCCCCAAGTCAAGCACGCTTAACTTTGGATTTCTTATGTGATGAGCTTCCGAAAAGAAGATGCACCTTCTTGATATGAATAGTACATATGAAATCTTTTAAGCCCTCCTCAACTATGTAGTCCCATACCTACACAGTCTCAGAATCCCTCTCATTCCGGCACGGGATCGGTTCATTCATATCTCCCTCCGCCTAGAAGGCTACCAGGAGCCGCTCATTGTCCGTGCAACCTCTTGGCACCGGCGATCACTCCCTGCCTCTTCAGCCCCGGGCGTCACAATTACACTATATTATTACTAAAATAACACTAGCATTTCACTATAGTATAACTAAAATTACACTAGGTTTACACTATAGTATAACTAAATTTACACTAAATAACACTGTAGTATAACTAAAATAACACTAGAATTGCACTATAGTATAACTAAATTTACACTACAATAACACTATATTATAACTAAAATAACACTAGCATTACACTATATAATAACTAAAATTATACTAGGTTTACACTATATTATAACTAAATTTACACTACAATAACACTATAGTATAACTAAAATAACACTAGCTTTACACTATTGTATAACTAAAATTACACTAGGTTTACACTATAGTATAACTAAATTTAAACTACAGTAACACTATAGTATAACTAAAATAACACTAGCAATTACAATATAGTATAACTAAAATTACACTAGGATTATACTATATTATAACTAAATTTACACTACAATAACATTATAGTCTAACTAAAATAACACTTGCATTACACTATAGTATAACTAAAATTACACTAGGTTTACACTATATTATAACTAAATTTACACTACAATAACACTATAGTATAACTAAAATAACACTAGCATTACACTATAGTATAACTTAAATTACACTAGGTTTACACTATAGTATAACTAAATTAACACTACAATAAAACTATGGTATAACTAAAATAACACTAGCATTACACTATAGTATTACTAAAATTACACTAGGTTTACACTATAGTATAACTAAATTTACACTACAATAACACTATAGTATAACTAAATTTGCACTACAATAACACTATAGTATAACTAAAATAACACTAGCATTACACTATTGTATAACTAAAATTACACTAGGTTTACACTATAGTATAACTAAATTTACACTACAGTAACACTATAGTATAACTAAAATAACACTAGCAATTACACTATAGTATAACTAAAATTACACTAGGATTATACTATATTATAACTAAATTTACACTACAATAACATTATAGTAAAACTAAAATAACACTTGCATTACACTATAGTATAACTAAAATTACACTAGGTTTACACTATAGTATAAATAAATTTACACTACAATAACACTATAGTATAACTAAAATAACACTAGCATTACACTATAGTATAACTAAAATTACACTAGTTTTACACTATAGTATAACTAAATTTACACTACAATAACACCATAGTATAACTAAAATAACACTAGCATTATACTATAGTATAACTAAAATTACACTTGGTTTACCCTATAGTATAACTAAATTTACACTACAATAACACTATAGTATAACTAAAATAACACTAACATTACACTATAGTATAACAAAAATTACACTAGGTTTACACTATAGTGTAACTAAATTTACACTACAATAACACTATAGTATAACTAAAATAACACTAGAATTAAACTATAGTTTAACTAAAATTACACTAGGTTTACACAATAGTGTAACTAAATTTACACTACAATAACACTATAGTATAACTAAAATAACACTAAAATTACACTATAGTATAACTAAAATTACACTAGGTTTACACTATATTGTAACTAAATTTACACTAAAATAACACTATAGTATAACTAAAATAACACTAGAATTACACTATAATATAACAAAAATTACACTAGGATTACACAATATTATAACTAAATTTACATTACAATAACACTATAGTATAACTAAAATAACACTAGCATTACACAATAGTATAACTAACATTACAGTAGGTTTACACTATAGTATAACTAAAATTACACTACAATAACACTATAGTATAACTAAAATAACACTAGCATTACACTATAGTATAACTAAAATTACACTAGGTTTACACTATAGTATAATTAAATTTACACTACAATAACACTATAGTATAACTAAAATAACACTAGCATTACATTATAGTATAACTAAAATTAATCTAGGTTTACACTATAGCGTAACTAAATTTACACTACAATAACACTATAGTATAACTAAAATAACACTAGAATTACATTATAGTATAACTAAAATTATACTAAGATTACACTATAATATAACTAAAATAACACTAGCATTACACTACAGTATAACTAAAATAACACTAGCATTACACTATAGTATAACTAAAATTTCACTAGGTTTACACTATAGTATAACTAAATTTACACTACAATAACAGTATAGTATAACTAAAATAACAATAGCATTACACTATAGTATAACTAAATTTACCCTATAATAATATTATAGTATAACTAAAATAACACTTGCATTGCACTATAGTATAACTAAAATTACACTAGGTTTACACTATAGTATAACTAAATTTACACTACAATAACAGTATAGTATAACTAAAATAACACTAGAATTACACTATAGTATAACCAAATTTACACTACAATAACACTATAGTATAACTAAAATAACACTACCATTACACTATAGTATAACTAAAAGTACACTTGTTTTACACTATAGTATAACTAAATTTACACTACAATAACACTATAGTATAACTAAAATAACACTAGCATTACATTATAGTATAACTAAAATTACACTAGGTTTACACTATAGTGTAACTAAATTTACACTAAAATAACACAATAGTTTAACTAAAATAACACTAGAATTACACTATAATATAACTAAAATTACACTAGGATTACACTATAGTATAACTAAAATAACACTAGCATTACACTATAGTATAAATAACATTACACTAGGATTACACTATAGTATAACTAAATTTATACTACAATAACACTATAGTATAACTAAAATAATACTAGCATTACATTATAGTATAACTAAAATTAAACTAGGTTTACACTATAGCGTAACAAAATTTACTCTACAATAAAACTATAGTACAACTAAAATAACACTAGAATTACAGTATTGTATAACTAAAATTATACTAGGATTACACTATAGTATAACCAAAATAACACTAGCATTACACTACAGTATAACTAAAATAACACTAGCATTAACTATAGTATAACTAAAATTACACTAGGTTTACACTATAGTATAACTAAATTTACACTACAATAAAAGTATAGTATATCTAAAATAACACTAGCATTACACTATAGTATAACTAAAATTACACTAGGATTATACTATAGTATGACTAAATTTACCCTACAATAACATTATAGTATAACTAAAATAACACTTGCATTGCACTATAGTATAACTAAAATTACACTAGGTTTACACTATAGTATAACTAAATTTACACTACAATAACAGCATAGTATAACTAAAATAACACTACAATTACACTATAGTATAACTAAAATTACACTAGGGTTACACTATAGTATAAATAAATTTACACTACAATAACACTATAGTATAACTAAAATAACACTACCATTACACTATAGTATAACTAAAAGTACACTAGGTTTACACTATAGTATAACTAAATTTACACTACAATAACACTATAGTATAACTAAAATAACACTAGCATTACATTATAGTATAACTAAAATTACACTAGGTTTACACTATAGTGTAACTAAATTTACACTAAAATAACACTATAGTATAACTAAAATAAAACTAGAATTACACTATAATATAACTAAAATTACACTAGGATTACACTATAGTATAATAAAAATAACACTAGCATTACACTATAGTATTACTAAAATTACACTAGGTTTACACTATAGTATAACTAAATTTACACTACAATAACACTATAGTATAACTAAAATAACACTAGCATTACACTATAGTATAACAAAAATTACACTAGGTTTACACTATAGTGTAACTAAATTTACACTACAATAACACTATAGTATAACTAAAATAACACTAGCATTACACTATAGTATAACTAAAATTACACTAGGTTTACACTATAGTGTAACTAAATTTACACTACAATAACACTATAGTATAACTAAAATAACAATAGAATTACACTATATTTTAACTAAAATTACACTAGGTTTACACTATAGTGTAACTAAATTTACAATACAATAAAACTATAGTATAACTAAAATAACACTAGAATTACACTATAGTATAACTAAAATTACACTAGGTTTACACTATAGTATAACTAAATATACACTACAATAACACTATAGGATAACTAAAATAACACTAGAATTACACTATAGTTTAACTAAAATTACACTAGGATTACTGTAACGCCCCACTGTATCAAGATGGGTCTTTTCAACGTGCTTATGTCCTCACTCACACGCACCCTGAGAAACTTCCCAGGGGGTCACCCATCCTATAATTGCCCCAAGTCAAGCACGCTTAACTTTGGAATTCTTATGTGATGAGCTTCCGAAAAGAAGATGCACCTTCTTGATATGAATAGTACATATGAAATCTTTTAAGCCCTCCTCAACTATGTAGTCCCATACCTACACAGTCTCAGAATCCCTCTCATTCTGGCACGGGATCGGTTCATTCATGTCTCCCTCCGCCTAGAAGGCTACCAGGAGCTGTTCATTGTCCGTGCAACCTCTTGGCACCGGCGATCACTCCCTGCCTCTTCAGCCCCGGGCGTCACATGCCCACCAGCTTCCGCTTGGTTCGTCCCCGAACCATACCGTACTAAGAGAGGTCGGCTCTGATACCATTTGTAACGCCCCACTGTATCAAGACGGGTCTTTTCAGCGTGCTTATGTCCTCACTCACACGCACCCTGAGAAACTTCCCAGGGGGTCACCCATCCTATAATTGCCCCAAGTCAAGCACGCTTAACTTTGGAATTCTTATGTGATGAGCTTCCGAAAAGAAGATGCACCTTCTTGATATGAATAGTACATATGAAATCTTTTAAGCCCTCCTCAACTATGTAGTCCCATACCTACACAGTCTCAGAATCCCTCTCATTCCGGCACGGGATCGGTTCATTCATATCTCCCTCCGCCTAGAAGGCTACCAGGAGCCGCTCATTGTCCGTGCAACCTCTTGGCACCGGCGATCACTCCCTGCCTCTTCAGCCCGGCGTCACAATTACACTATATTATTACTAAAATAACACTAGCATTTCACTATAGTATAACTAAAATTACACTAGGTTTACACTATAGTATAACTAAATTTACACTAAATAACACTGTAGTATAACTAAAATAACACTAGAATTGCACTATAGTATAACTAAATTTACACTACAATAACACTATATTATAACTAAAATAACACTAGCATTACACTATATAATAACTAAAATTATACTAGGTTTACACTATATTATAACTAAATTTACACTACAATAACACTATAGTATAACTAAAATAACACTAGCTTTACACTATTGTATAACTAAAATTACACTAGGTTTACACTATAGTATAACTAAATTTAAACTACAGTAACACTATAGTATAACTAAAATAACACTAGCAATTACACTATAGTATAACTAAAACTACACTAGGATTATACTATATTATAACTAAATTTACACTACAATAACATTATAGTCTAACTAAAATAACACTTGCATTACACTATAGTATAACTAAAATTACACTAGGTTTACACTATATTATAACTAAATTTACACTACAATAACACTATAGTATAACTAAAATAACACTAGCATTACACTATAGTATAACTTAAATTACACTAGGTTTACACTATAGTATAACTAAATTAACACTACAATAAAACTATGGTATAACTAAAATAACACTAGCATTACACTATAGTATTACTAAAATTACACTAGGTTTACACTATAGTATAACTAAATTTACACTACAATAACACTATAGTATAACTAAAATAACACTAGCATTACACTATAGTATAACAAAAATTACACTAGGTTTACACTATAGTGTAACTAAATTTACACTACAATAACACTATAGTATAACTAAAATAACACTAGAATTAAACTATAGTTTAACTAAAATTACACTAGGTTTACACTATAGTGTAACTAAATTTACACTACAATAACACTATAGTATAACTAAAATAACACTAGAATTACACTATAGTATAACAAAAATTACACTAGTTTACACTATATTGTAACTAAATTTACACTACAATAACACTATAGTATAACTAAAATAACACTAGAATTACATTATAGTATAACTAAAATTACACTAGGATTACACTATATTATTACTGAAATAACACTATCATTTCACTATAGTATAACTAAAATTACACTAGGTTTACACTATAGTATAACTAAATTTACACTAAATAACACTATAGTATAACTAAAATAACACAAGAATTACACTATAGTATAACTAAATTTACACTACAATAACACTATAGTATAACTAAAATAACACTAGAATTACACTATATAATAACTAAAATTATACTAGGTTTACACTATAGTATAACTAAATTTGCACTATAATAACACTATAGTATAACTAAAATAACACTAGCATTACACTATTGTATAACTAAAATTACACTAGGTTTACACTATAGTATAACTAAATTTACATTACAGTAACACTATAGTATAACTAAAATAACACTAGCAATTACACTATAGTATAACTAAAATTACACTAGGATTATACTATATTATAACTAAATTTACACTACAATAACATTATAGTAAAACTAAAATAACACTTGCATTACACTATAGTATAACTAAAATTACACTAGGTTTACACTATAGTATAAATAAATTTACACTACAATAACACTATAGTATAACTAAAATAACACTAGCATTACACTATAGTATAACTAAAATTACACTAGTTTTACACTATAGTATAACTAAATTTACACTACAATAACACCATAGTATAAATAAAATAACACTAGCATTATACTATAGTATAACTAAAATTACACTTGGTTTACACTATAGTATAACTAAATTTACACTACAATAACACTATAGTATAACTAAAATAACACTAACATTACACTATAGTATAACAAAAATTACACTAGGTTTACACTATAGTGTAACTAAATTTACACTACAATAACACTCTAGTATAACTAAAATAACACTAGAATTAAACTATAGTTTAACTAAAATTACACTAGGTTTACACAATAGTGTAACTAAATTTACACTACAATAACACTATAGTATAACTAAAATAACACTAGAATTACACTATAGTATAACTAAAATTACACTAGGTTTACACTATAATGTAACTAAATTTACACTAAAATAACACTATAGTATAACTAAAATAACACTAGAATTACACTATAATATAACAAAAATTACACTAGGATTACACAATATTATAACTAAATTTACATTACAATAACACTATAGTATAACTAAAATAACACTAGCATTACACAATAGTATAACTAACATTACAGTAGGTTTACACTATAGTATAACTAAAATTACACTACAATAACACTATAGTATAACTAAAATAACACTAGCATTACACTATAGTATAACTAAAATTACACTAGGTTTACACTATAGTATAATTAAATTTACACTACAATAACACTATAATATAACTAAAATAACACTAGCATTACATTATAGTATAACTAAAATTAATCTAGGTTTACACTATAGCGTAACTAAATTTACACTACAATAACACTATAGTATAACTAAAATAACAATAGAATTACATTATAGTATAACTAAAATTATACTAAGAATACACTATAATATAACTAAAATAACACTAGCATTACACTACAGTATAACTAAAATAACACTAGCATTACACTATAGTATAACTAAAATTTCACTAGGTTTACACTATAGTATAACTAAATTTACACCACAATAACAGTATAGTATAACTAAAATAACAATAGCATTACACTATAGTATAACTAAATTTACCCTATAATAACATTATAGTATAACTAAAATAACACTTGCATTGCACTATAGTATAACTAAAATTACACTAGGTTTACACTATAGTATAACTAAATTTACACTACAATAACAGTATAGTATAACTAAAATAACCCTAGAATTACACTATAGTATAACTAAAATTACACTAGGATTACACTATAGTATAACTAAATTTACACTACAATAACACTATAGTATAACTAAAATAACACTACCATTACACTATAGTATAACTAAAAGTACACTTGTTTTACACTATAGTATAACTAAATTTAAACTACAATAACACTATAATATAACTAAAATAACACTAGCATTACATTATAGTATAACTAAAATTACACTAGGTTTACACTATAGTGTAACTAAATTTACACTAAAATAACACAATAGTTTAACTAAAATAACACTAAAATTACACTATAATATAACTAAAATTACACTAGGATTACACTATAGTATAACTAAAATAACACTAGCATTACACTATAGTATAAATAACATTACACTAGGATTACACTATAGTATAACTAAATTTACACTACAATAACACTATAGTATAACTAAAATAATACTAGCATTACATTATAGTATAACTAAAATTAAACTAGGTTTACACTATAGCGTAACAAAATTTACTCTACTATAAAACTATAGTACAACTAAAATAACACTAGAATTACAGTATTGTATAACTAAAATTATACTAGGATTACACTATAGTATAACCAAAATAACACTAGCATTACACTACAGTATAACTAAAATAACACTAGCATTAACTATAGTATAACTAAAATTACACTAGGTTTACACTATAGTATAACTAAATTTACACTACAATAACAGTATAGTATAACTAAAATAACACTAGCATTACACTATAGTATAACCAAAATTACACTAGGATTATACTATAGTATGACTAAATTTACCCTACAATAACATTATAGTATAACTAAAATAACACTTGCATTGCACTATAGTATAACTAAAATTACACTAGGTTTACACTATAGTATAACTAAATTTACACTACAATAACAACATAGTATAACTAAAATAACACTACAATTACACTATAGTATAACTAAAATTACACTAGGGTTACACTATAGTATAAATAAATTTACACTACAATAACACTATAGTATAACTAAAATAACACTAGCATTACATTATAGTATAACTAAAATTACACTAGGTTTACACTATAGTGTAACTAAATTTACACTAAAATAACACTATAGTATAACTAAAATAACACTAGAATTACACTATAATATAACTAAAATTACACTAGGATTACACTATAGTATAATAAAAATAACACTAGCATTACACTATAGTATAACTAAAATTACACTAGGTTTACACTATAGTATAACTAAATTTTCACTACAATAACAATAAAGTATACCTAAAATAACACTAGCTTTACACTATAGTATAACTAAAATTACACTAGGTTTACACTATAGTATAACTAAATTTACACTACAATAACACTATAGTATAACTAAAATAACACTAGCATTACACTATAATATAACTAAAATTACACTAGGTTTACATTATAGTGTAACTAAATTTACACTACAATAACACTATAGTATAACTAAAATAACAATAGAATTACACTATATTTTAACTAAAATTACACTAGGTTTACACTATAGTGTAACTAAATTTACAATACAATAAAACTATAGTATAACTAAAATAACACTAGAATTACACTATAGTATAACTAAAATTACACTAGGTTTACACTATGTGTAACTAAATTTACACTACAATAACACTATAGTATAACTAAAATAACACTAGCATTACACTATAGTATAACTTAAATTACACTAGGTTTACACTATAGTATAACTAAATTAACACTACAATAAAACTATGGTATAACTAAAATAACACTAGCATTACACTATAGTATTACTAAAATTACACTAGGTTTACACTATAGTATAACTAAATTTACACTACAATAACACTATAGTATAACTAAAATAACACTAGCATTACACTATAGTATAACAAAAATTACACTAGGTTTACACTATAGTGTAACTAAATTTACACTACAATAACACTATAGTATAACTAAAATAACACTAGAATTAAACTATAGTTTAACTAAAATTACACTAGGTTTACACTATAGTGTAACTAAATTTACACTACAATAACACTATAGTATAACTAAAATAACACTAGAATTACACTATAATATAACTAAAATTACACTAGTTTACACTATATTGTAACTAAATTTACACTACAATAACACTATAGTATAACTAAAATAACACTAGAATTACATTATAGTATAACTAAAATTACACTAGGATTACACTATATTATTACTGAAATAACACTATCGTTTCACTATAGTATAACTAAAATTACACTAGGTTTACACTATAGTGTAACTAAATTTGCACTACAATAACACTATAGTATAACTAAAATAACAATAGAATTACACTATATTTTAACTAAAATTACACTAGGTTTACACTATAGTGTAACTAAATTTACAATACAATAAAACTATAGTAACTAAAATAACACTAGAATTACACTATAGTATAACTAAAATTACACTAGGTTTACACTATAGTATAACTAAATTTACACTACAATAACACTATAGGATAACTAAAATAACACTAGAATTACACTATAGTTTAAATAAAATTACACTAGGATTACACTATATTATTACTAAAATAACACTAGCATTTCACTATAGTATAACTAAAATTACACTAGGTTTACACTATAGTATAACTAAATTTACACTAAATAACACTGTAGTATAACTAAAATAACACTAGAATTACACTATAGTATAACTAAATTTACACTACAATAACACTATATTATAACTAAAATAACACTAGCATTACACTATATAATAACTAAAATTATACTAGGTTTACTCTATATTATAACTAAATTTACACTACAATAACACTATAGTATAACTAAAATAACACTAGCTTTACACTATTGTATAACTAAAATTACACTAGGTTTACACTATAGTATAACTAAATTTAAACTACAGTAACACTATAGTATAACTAAAATAACACTAGCAATTACACTATAGTATAACTAAAATTACACTAGAATTATACTATATTATAACTAAATTTACACTACAATAACATTATAGTCTAACTAAAATAACACTTGCATTACACTATAGTATAACTAAAATTACACTAGGTTTACACTATATTATAACTAAATTTACACTACAATAACACTATAGTATAACTAAAATAACACTAGCATTACACTATAGTATAACTTAAATTACACTAGGTTTACACTATAGTATAACTAAATTAACACTACAATAAAACTATGGTATAACTAAAATAACACTAGCATTACACTATAGTATTACTAAAATTACACTAAGTTTACACTATAGTATAACTAAATTTACACTACAATAACACTATAGTATAACTAAAATAACACTAGCATTACACTATAGTATAACAAAAATTACACTAGGTTTACACTATAGTGTAACTAAATTTACACTACAATAACACTATAGTATAACTAAAATAACACTAGAATTAAACTATAGTTTAACTAAAATTACACTAGGTTTACACTATATTGTAACTAAATTTACACTACAATAACACTATAGTATAACTAAAATAACACTAGAATTACATTATAGTATAACTAAAATTACACTAGTTTACACTATATTGTAACTAAATTTACACTACAATAACACTATAGTATAACTAAAATAACACTAGCATTACACTATAGTATAACTAAATTTACACTACAATAACACTATAGTATAACTAAAATAACACTAGAATTACACTATATAATAACTAAAATTATACTAGGTTTACACTATAGTATAACTAAATTTGCACTACAATAACACTATAGTATAACTAAAATAACACTAGCATTACACTATTGTATAACTAAAATTACACTAGGTTTACACTATAGTATAACTAAATTTACACTACAGTAACACTATAGTATAACTAAAATAACACTAGCAATTACACTATAGTATAACTAAAATTACACTAGGATTATAATATATTATAACTAAATTTACACTACAATAACATTATAGTAAAACTAAAATAACACTTGCATTACACTATAGTATAAATAAAATTACACTAGGTTTACACTATAGTATAAATAAATTTACACTACAATAACACTATAGTATAACTAAAATAACACTAGCATTACACTATAGTATAACTAAAATTACACTAGTTTTACACTATAGTATAACTAAATTTACACTACAATAACACCATAGTATAACTAAAATAACACTAGCATTATACTATAATATAACTAAAATTACACTTGGTTTACACTATAGTATAACTAAATTTACACTACAATAACACTTTAGTATAACTAAAATAACACTAACATTACACTATAGTATAACAAAAATTACACTAGGTTTACACTATAGTGTAACTAAATTTACACTACAATAACACTATAGTATAACTAAAATAACACTAGAATTAAACTATAGTTTAACTAAAATTACACTAGGTTTACACAATAGTGTAACTAAATTTACACTACAATAACACTATAGTATAACTAAAATAACACTAGAATTACACTATAGTATAACTAAAATTACACTAGGTTTACACTATATTGTAACTAAATTTACACTAAAATAACACTATAGTATAACTAAAATAACACTAGAATTACACTATAATATAACAAAAATTACACTAGGATTACACAATATTATAACTAAATTTACATTACAATAACACTATAGTATAACTAAAATAACACTAGCATTACACTATAGTATAACTAACATTACAGTAGGTTTACACTATAGTATAACTAAAATTACACTACAATAACACTATAGTATAACTAAAATAACACTAGCATTACACTATAGTATAATTAAATTTACACTACAATAACACTATAGTATAACTAAAATAACACTAGCATTACATTATAGTATAACTAAAATTAATCTAAGTTTACACTATAGCGTAACTAAATTTACACTACAATAACACTATAGTATAACTAAAATAACACTAGAATTACATTATAGTATAACTAAAATTATACTAAGATTACACTATAATATAACTAAAATAACACTAGCATTACACTACAGTATAACTAAAATAACACTAGCATTACACTATAGTATAACTAAAATTTCACTAGGTTTACACTATAGTATAACTAAATTTACACTACAATAACAGTATAGTATAACTAAAATAACAATAGCATTACACTATAGTATAACTAAATTTACCCTATAATAACATTATAGTATAACTAAAATAACACTTGCATTACACTATAGTATAACTAAAATTACACTAGGTTTACACTATAGTATAACTAAATTTACACTACAATAACAGTATAGTATAACTAAAATAACACTAGAATTACACTATAGTATAACTAAAATTACACTAGGATTACACTATAGTATAACTGAATTTACACTACAATAACACTATAGTATAACTAAAATAACACTACCATTACACTATAGTATAACTAAAAGTACACTTGTTTTACACTATAGTATAACTAAATTTACACTACAATAACACTATAGTATAACTAAAATAACACTAGCATTACATTATAGTATAACTAAAATTACACTAGGTTTACACTATAGTGTAACTAAATTTACACTAAAATAACACAATAGTTTAACTAAAATAACACTAGAATTACACTATAATATAACTAAAATTACACTAGGATTACACTATAGTATAACTAAAATAACACTAGCATTACACTATAGTATAAATAACATTACACTAGGATTACACTATAGTATAACTAAATTTACACTACAATAACACTATAGTATAACTAAAATAATACTAGCATTACATTATAGTATAACTAAAATTAAACTAGGTTTACACTATAGCGTAACAAAATTTACTCTACAATAAAACTATAGTACAACTAAAATAACACTAGAATTACAGTATTGTATAACTAAAATTATACTAAGATTACACTATAGTATAACCAAAATAACACTAGCATTACACTACAGTATAACTAAAATAACACTAGAATTAACTATAGTATAACTAAAATTACACTAGGTTTACACTATAGTATAACTAAATTTACACTACAATAACAGTAAAGTATAACTAAAATAACACTAGCATTACACAATAGTATAACTAAAATTACACTAGGATTATACTATAGTATGACTAAATTTACCCTACAATAACATTATAGTATAACTAAAATAACACTTGCATTGCACTATAGAATAACTAAAATTACACTAGGTTTACACTATAGTACAACTAAATTTACACTACAATAACAGCATAGTATAACTAAAATAATACTACAATTACACTATAGTATAACTAAAATTACACTAGGGTTACACTATAGTATAAATAAATTTACACTACAATAACACTATAGTATAACTAAAATAACACTACCATTACACTATAGTATAACTAAAAGTACACTAGGTTTACACTATAGTATAACTAAATTTACACTACAATAACACTATAGTATAACTAAAATAACACTAGCATTACATTATAGTATAACTAAAATTACACTAGGTTTACACTATAGTGTAACTAAATTTACACTAAAATAACACTATAGTATAACTAAAATAACACTAGAATTACACTATAATATAACTAAAATTACACTAGAATTACACTATAGTATAATAAAAATAACACTAGCATTACACTATAGTATAACTAAAATTACACTAGGTTTACACTATAGTATAACTAAATTTTCACTACAATAACAATAAAGTATACCTAAAATAACACTAGCTTTACACTATAGTATAACTAAAATTACACTAGGTTTACACTATAGTATAACTAAATTTACACTACAATAACACTATAGTATAACTAAAATAACACTAGCATTACACTATAATATAACTAAAATTACACTAGGTTTACACTATAGTGTAACTAAATTTACACTACAATAACACTATAGTATAACTAAAATAATAATAGAATTACACTATATTTTAACTAAAATTACACTAGGTTTACACTATAGTGTAACTAAATTTACAATACAATAAAACTATAGTATAACTAAAATAACACTAGAATTACACTATAGTATAACTAAAATTACACTAGGTTTACACTATAGTATAACTAAATTTACACTACAATAACACTATCGGATAACTAAAATAACACTAGAATTACACTATAGTTTAACTAAAATTACAATAGGATTACACTATATTATTACTAAAATAACACTAGGTTTACACTATAGTATAACTAAATTTACACTAAATAACACTGTAGTATAACTAAAATAACACTAGAATTACACTATAGTATAACTAAATTTACACTACAATAACACTATATTATAACTAAAATAACACTAGCATTACACTATATAATAACTAAAATTATACTAGGTTTACACTATATTATAACTAAATTTACACTACAATAACACTATAGTATAACTAAAATAACACTAGCTTTACACTATTGTATAACTAAAATTACACTAGGTTTACACTATAGTATAACTAAATTTAAACTACAGTAACACTATAGTATAACTAAAATAACACTAGCAATTACACTATAGTATAACTAAAATTACACTAGGATTATACTATATTATAACTAAATTTACACTACAATAACATTATAGTCTAACTAAAATAACACTTGCATTACACTATAGTATAACTAAAATTACACTAGGTTTACACTATATTATAACTAAATTTACACTACAATAACACTATAGTATAACTAAAATAACACTAGCATTACACTATAGTATAACTTAAATTACACTAGGTTTACACTATAGTATAACTAAATTAACACTACAATAAAACTATGGTATAACTAAAATAACACTAGCATTACACTATAGTATTACTAAAATTACACTAGGTTTACACTATAGTATAACTAAATTTACACTACAATAACACTATAGTATAACTAAAATAACACTAGCATTACACTATAGTATAACAAAAATTACACTAGGTTTACACTATAGTGTAACTAAATTTACACTAAAATAACACTATAGTATAACTAAAATAACACTAGAATTAAACTATAGTTTAACTAAAATTACACTAGGTTTACACTATAGTGTAACTAAATTTACACTACAATAACACTATAGTATAACTAAAATAACACTAGAATTACACTATAATATAACTAAAATTACACTAGTTTACATTATATTGTAACTAAATTTACACTACAATAACACTATAGTATAACTAAAATAACACTAGAATTACATTATAGTATAACTAAAATTACACTAGGATTACAATATATTATAACTAAATTTACATTACTATAACACTATAGTATAACTAAAATAACACTAGCATTACACTATAGTATAACTAACATTACACTAGGTTTACACTATAGTATAACTAAAATTACACTACAAAAACACTATAGTATAACTAAAATAACACTAGCATTACACTATAGTATAACTAAAATTTCACTAGGTTTACACTATAGTATAACTAAATTTACACTACAATAACACTATAGTATAACTAAAATAACACTAGCATTACACTATAATATAACTAACATTACACTAGGTTTACACTATAGTATAACTAAAATAACACTACAATAACACTATAGTATAACTAAAATAACACTAGGATTATACTATAGTATAACTAAATTTACACTACAGTAACATTATAGTTTAACTAAAATAACACTAGCATTACACTTTATAATAACTAAAATTACACTAGGTTTACACTATAGTATAACTAAATTTACACTACAATAACACTATATTATAACTAAATTTACACTACTATAACACTATAGTATAACTAAAATAACACTAGCATTACACTATTGTATAACTAAATTTACACTAGGTTTACACTATAGTATAACTAAATTTACACTACAATAACACTATAGTATAACTAAATTTACACTAGCATTACACTATAATATAACTAAAATTACACTAGGATTACACTATAGTATAACTAAATTTACACTACAATAACACTATAGTATAACTAAAATAACACTAGCATTACACTATAGTATAACTAAAATTCCACTAGGTTTGAACTATAGTATAACAAAATTTACACTACAATAACATTATAGTATAACTAAAATAACACTAGAATTACACTATAGTATAACTAAAATTACACTAGGTTTACATTTTAGTGTAACTAAATTTACACTACAATAACACTATAGTATAACTAAAATAACACTAGAATTACACTATAGTATAACTAAAATTACACTAGGATTACACTATAGTATAACTAAATTTACATTATAATAACACAATAGTATAACTAAAATAACACTAGCATTACACTATAGTATAACTAAATTTACACTACAATAACACTATATTATAACTAAAATAACACTAGCATTACACTATAGTATAACTAAAATTACACAAGGTTTAAACTATTGTATAAAAAAATTTACACTACAATAACGCTATTGAAACGACCCTTACTCAACTTATAAATTAAACTAAATAAAAATACGGATTTTCAAAAATTTTCGGCATGACCTCTTTGTTTATATTATAACCCACCTGTCACAGAGAGCAGTCAAAATAAAACGACCAACAATACTAAATAATTCAGACCGAGAAACGAACGAAGATCTGGGAAGAAGATACGACAATTCAACCTTTAAAAATAATTAACACTTTGATATTTCCATGCCCCAAGACAATCAATGAATCTTTACATTTACATTAATCCAAAGAATAAAAGACTATGAAATGTTAAAATAAACTTTTGCGGAAGAATAGCCTAGGTCGGAGGGATGTTCCGTGCCCGCATCGCAATCCGCTCGATAGTCTTGCCCCTCAATCTCTAAGAAATACTCCTCACCTGAAAATAATAAGTGTAGTGAGTCTAAAAGACTGAGCAAAAATATGAGGGGTAATAACGAGTACTACGTAAATACAAGCACACACAGATTAAAAATAACTGATACTAAAAATACCTTTGTTTTGTGCCCTTATTTTAAACAAGTAAATAAATTTAGTTATACTATAGTGTAATCCTAGTGTTATTTTAGTTATACTATAGTGTTATTGTAGCGTAAATTTAGTTATTCTATATTGTAATCCTAGTGTAATTTTAGTTATACTATAGTCTAATGCTAGTGTTATTTTAGTTATACTATAGTGTTATTGTAGTGTAAATTTAGTTATACTATAGTGTAATCTTATTGTTATTTTAGTTATACTATAGTGTATTTGTAGTATAAATTTAGTTATACTATAGTGTAATCCTAGTGTAATTTTATTTATACTATAGTCTAATGCTAGTGTTATTTTAGCTATACTATAGTGTTATTGTAGTGTAAATTTAGTTATACTATAGTTTAAACTTAGTGTAATTTTAGTTATACTATAGTCTAATGCTAGTGTTATTTTAGTTATACTATAGTGTAAACCTAGTGTAATTTTAGTTATAATATAGTGTAATGCTAATGTTATTTTAGTTATACTATAGTGTAATTCTAGTGTTATTTTAGTTATACTATAGTGTTATTGTAGTGTAAATTTAATTACACTATAGTGTAAACCTAGTGTAATTTTAGTTATACTATAGTGTAATGCTAGTGTTGTTTTAGTTATATTATAGTGTTATTGTAGTGTAATCCTAGTGTAATTTTAGTTATACTATAGTGTAATGCTAGTGTTGTTTTAGTTATACTATAATATTATAGTAGTGTAAATTTAGTTATACTATAGTGTAATCCTAGTGTAATTTTAGTTATACTATAGTGTAATGCTAGTGTTATTTTAGTTATACTATAGTGTTATTTTAGTGTAAATGTGACGACCCGGTTCTTAATATCTCAAATCAAATATTAATCTCTAAAACATAAATTAAGGCCAAGCATCAAAGCCTCAGAGAAAAGAAATTTATTATTATTTTTTTTATCAATAGTGACCAGCGCGCGCGCGGGGCTCGCCCCTTGCGCATGCGCAGTTCAATGGGGCAGCGACCCCTTGAACTTGACCAGCACGCGAATGCGAGCAGGGCTCACCCGTGCACAGGCCAAGCAGCCAGAAAAAAATTAGAAGGCTGAAAATCTGCTGTCAATCTCCTTAGCTGCTGTACAAATCATATACACAAGATATCTCAACTACATGAAGTATTAGAGACACAACCAAGATCACAACATGAGTTTCAACATGCTTCTTTTCATATATAACTCAAAAGATTACATCTATAAATCATAATCCAACACCATCTTACATGCTCATACTAACTTCATGTCTCAAGATCAACAACAAAAAAATAACATCCATATGGAGTTATCTACTAGTTCTTCTTCAACTAGAATTTAGTACAACATAAGCTAAATTCATAGCAGACAAGCAACTATAACTCAAGTTGATACAATTTGACAGCAACTCTATATCTAAACCCGGATCACCACTCTACTCTCGCTCGATCTCATTTCTTCACGGTCTTCCCGGACTTGTTCCAGTCCCACTTATTGTCATGCACACATACAAACAAGACAATAGCCGGAGAGACTCCGGTGAGAATTTAATCCCAGTATAAAACAACATAAACATGTATAAACTCAAGTAATTCAACTTGAAGCATATTAACATTCATTCAGCAAATAAGACTCAAAGCAACTTGTAACGACCCACTATATCAAGACGGGTCTTTTCAGCGTGCTTTGTCCTCACTCACACGCACCCTGAGAAACTTCCCAGGGGGTCACCCATCCTATAATTGCCCCAAGTCAAGCACGCTTAACTTTGGAGTTCTTATGTGATGAGCTTCCGAAAAGAAGATGCACCTTCTTGATATGAGCAGTACATATGAAATCTTTTAAACCCTTCTCAACTATGTAGTCCCATACCTACACAGTCTCAGAATCCCCTCTCATTCCGGCACGGGATCGGTTCATTCATGTCTCCCTCCGCCTAGAAGCCTACCAGGAGCCGCTCATTGTCCGTGCAACCTCTTGGCACCGGCGATCACTCCCTGCCTCCTCAGCCCCGGGCGTCACATGCCCACCAGCTTCCGCTTGGTTCGTCCCCGAACCATACCGTACTAAGAGAGGTCGGCTTTGATACCATTTTGTAACGACCCACTGTATCAAGACGGGTCTTTTCAGCGTGCTTATGTCCTCACTCACACGCACCCTGGAAAACTTCCCAGGGGGTCACCCATCCTATAATTACCCCAAGTCAAGCACGCTTAACTTTGGAGTTCTTATGTGATGGGCTTCCGAAAAGAAGATGCACCTTCTTTTCGGAAGCTCATCACATAAGAACTCCAAAGTTAAGCGTGCTTGACTTGGGGCAATTATAGGATGGGTGACCCCCTGGGAAGTTTCTCAGGGTGCGTGTGAGTGAGGACAAAGCACGCTGAAAAGACCCGTCTTGATATAGTGGGTCGTTACAGTTGGTATCAGAGCACGGTCCTCGGAGGGGTCCTCACTGCTATGCGAGCTCAGAAATCCACGCTACCGGTCTGTAAGTTTTAAATGTTTATAGCATGATTTAATTTCTAGAATTTAAGTTAGTATTAATTTCAAAACACTTAGTTATGCATGGCGATTTACGTAAATAAATATGTGGTGGTGCAGAATGCCTCCCAGACAGGTGAATCGACGTGGGAGACCTCCACATCCACCTCCACCTCCACCGCCACCTCAGCAGCACCCCATGACGGCACTGGAGCAGGCCAGTGCCACGATGATGGCGGGTATTACTGCCTTGCTGGAGCAGCAGGCAGCCCGTCCCAGACTGTCCCACGAGGAGGACGTCGCCGAGAGGTTCCAGAAGAAGGGGCCTAAGGAGTTCTTGGGGACCACCAATCCGTTGGTGGCTGAGGGATGGATTCGCTCACTTGAGTCCATCTTTGACTATATGGGGATCACAGACGCCGACAGGGTGAGTTGTGCTACATACATGATGCGAGGCGATGCAGCCTCATGGTGGGAGGGTGCAGTACGAGGAGTCCATCTACCTACTCTGACATGGGCTGAGTTTAGGCGTATCTTCTACGCCAAATATTTCACTGAGGATGTGCGCAGTCGCATGATCGGGAGTTCATGAGTCTCCGTCAGGGGGACAGATCTGTGGTGGAGTACATAAGCCAGTTTGAGAGGGGCTGTCGTTTTGTGCCCATGATTGCCGATAGTCCGCAGGAGAAGCTGCGACAGTTTGTTGAGGGCCTGAAGGCTGAGATCAGGCATGACGTGCGCATGGCAGACGTGTTTACATATGAGTCTGCAGTCAGCAGGGCCTTGCGTTCTGAGGAGGGTCGGGAGAGCGATCCAGAGAGAGCAGCAGGGCAAGAGGCAGTTTGTACAGACAGGATATCAGCGACCATCTTCGCAGCCACCTGCGAAGAAGCAGTATACAGGGCCGGCTAAGGGCCCGAATCAGCAGCAGAGGCCACAGCAGCAGAGGCCGCAGCAGCAGCAGAGGGGCGGGGCCCCTAATGCCATAGCTCATCCCACTTGCCCGAAGTGCCAGAAGATGCATTCGGGACCTTGCCTATTGGGAGCAGGAGTTTGCTTCCACTGCAGAGAGCCGGGGCATCAGATTGCTAACTGTCCCAGGAAGAAGAACACCGCTGGTAGGGTGTTCGTGATGCAGGCTGAGGAGGTCGATCCAGACACCTCCTTGATCACCGGTACATCCTATCCCTAGTATTTTAATGTTTTTCCTTTGGTTATAGATTTAGTAATTGATTTGAAATTCTTGTTATTTGGGTCATTTAACTGCATGTTAGAATAGGAAGCATGTTTTACTTGTGATTAGAATTAAGAACTTGTAGTGACTCGTTTGGGAAAAATTAGAAGTGGTATGAAACTGTTGGGAATTTTCTGCGTGCAGGGAGAATTCTAGTTGGAGGCAACTCCACGTTTGCGTTGCTAGATTCAGGGGCTACGCATTCGTTTATCTCCCTGGAGTTTATCAGGCGGATAGGCATTACACCTGAGAGTAGTGACAGTGGGTATGATGTTACTATGCCGTCAGGGCAGATTATGTCTACCTCGAAGGTTATTCGAGGATTGGAGTTAGAGCTGCAGGGACACTCCATTCGAGCAGATGTAGTAGTCTTGCCTTTGAGTGGATTTGATCTTATTTTGGGTATGGACTGGTTGACAGTCAATGGAGCTTCGATTGATTTTCGTCGGAGATCAGTGTCAGTGAGACCTACAGAGGGCGACCCGTTCACTTTTCATGCATCTCAGAGCAGTGATATTCCTCAGGTGATATCCTATATTCAGGCGAAGAAGTTGTTGAGACGGGGTTGCCAGGGGTTTCTAGCGAGTATTGTCACGACTTCAGAGCCATCTAGCAGATCATTACCAGAGTTAGAGGTGGTTCGTGACTTTCCGGATGTCTTTCCGGAGGATGTTGCCGGAATTCCACCAGTGAGAGAGGTGGAGTTCAGTATTGACTTAGTGCCAGACACCGTGCCTATCTCTAAGGCACCGTACAGGCTTGCTCCTACCGAGATGAAAGAGTTGAAGGAGCAGATTCAGGAGTTGTTAGAGAAAGGATTTGTTCGACCTAGCTTTTCTCCTTGGGGAGCTCCGGTGTTGTTTGTGAAGAAGAAGGATGGCAGTATGAGACTGTGCATCGATTACCGGGAGCTTAACAGAGTCACAGTGAAGAACAAGTATCCACTACCGAGGATAGAGGACTTGTTTGACCAGTTGCAGGGAGCTTCAGTGTTCTCCAAGATCGATCTGCGATCTGGTTACCATCAGTTGCGTGTTAGGGATGCAGATGTGTCCAAGACTGCTTTCCGGACACGATATGGGCATTACGAGTTCTTGGTGATGCCATTTGGGTTGACCAATGCTCCAGCGGTTTTCATGGATCTCATGAACCGAGTCTTTCAGCCATATCTGGATCAGTTCATCATAGTCTTTATTGATGATATTTTGATCTATTCTAGGAGCATCGAGGAGCATAGACAGCACCTTCAGACCGCATTGCAGACTTTGAGGGAGCATCGGTTGTATGCCAAGTTCAGCAAGTGCGAGTTTTGGCTTGAGCAGGTGGCATTTCTTGGCCACATTATTTCGAGAGATGGGATTGCAGTTGATCAGTCTAAGGTGGAGGCAGTGCAGAATTGGGGCATTCCGAAGAATGCTTCAGAGATTCGCAGTTTCTTGGGTTTGGCCGGATACTACAGGAAGTTCATCAAGGGTTTTTCCTCTATTGCAGTACCCGTGACTTCCTTGACCAAGAAGAATGCAAAGTTTATATGGAGTTCAGACTGTCAGAGGAGCTTCGATCAGCTGAAGGAAGCACTCACTACAGCACCAGTGTTAGCGATGACAGTACCACATGAGGAGTTAGTGGTTTACACCGACGCGTCTAAACTTGGTTTAGGCGCAGTGCTTATGCAGTGTGGTAAGGTTATTGCGTATGCGTCGAGACAGTTGAAGATTCATGAGCAGAACTACCCGACGCATGACTTGGAGTTGGCAGCAGTGGTCTTCGCTTTGAAAATCTGGAGGCACTATCTTTACGGCGAGAAGTGCAAGATTTTCACCGATCACAAGAGCCTCAAGTACTTCTTCACCCAGAAGGAGTTGAACATGAGACAGCGCAGATGGTTGGAGTTGGTGAAGGACTATGATTGTGACATTAGCTACCATCCGGGTAAAGCTAATGTAGTGGCCGATGCTTTGAGTCGGAAGTCATCAGTGGTAACATGTTTGACTGTGCAGTTACCACTACAGACCGAGATTCAGAGATTTGGTTTGGAGTGCTATCCGAGTGGCCATGCACCGAGCTTGTCAGTGTTGACGGTGCAGCCAGTTCTGCGAGATCGGATTAGAGAGGGGCAGTCCACTGATGAGGAGTTACAGCGATGGAGACAGAGAGATGAGGCTAGAGGAAATCTCTTGTATACAGTGGAGGATGGCATCGTTCAGTACCGTGGGAGGATGTGGGTACCGAACGTCGATCAGTTGCGAGCTGAGATTTTGACAGAGGCTCACGCATCTCCGTACTCCATTCACCCCGGAA
This sequence comes from Henckelia pumila, assembly GCF_033568475.1. NCBI lineage: Eukaryota > Viridiplantae > Streptophyta > Magnoliopsida > Lamiales > Gesneriaceae > Henckelia > Henckelia pumila. Next base: position 161,691,013 of record NC_133122.1, read on the forward strand.
GTACGAAGATGTACAAAGACTTGCAGCTATTGTATTGGTGGCCCGGTATGAAGAGTGACATCGGGAGAGTGGTGTCAGAGTGCTTGACTTGTCAGCAAGTCAAAGCAGAGCATCAGCGTCCAGCAGGACTTCTTAGACCTCTCCCCATTCCGGAATGGAAGTGGGAGAACATTACGATGGACTTTGTGGTTGGCTTACCGAGGAGTACCAGAGGGTGTACAGCGATTTGGGTGATTGTGGATAGACTCACCAAGTCAGCTCATTTCTTGCCGGTAAGGACTAATTACACCTTGACACAGTATGCAGAGCTTTACATCAGAGAGATTGTTAGACTGCATGGCATACCAGTGTCTATCGTGTCAGACAGAGATCCGAGATTCACCTCAGCGTTTTGGAAGAGTCTGCACACAGCTTTGGGGACTAGACTTTTGTTCAGTACAGCTTTTCATCCCCAGACAGATGGTCAGTCCGAGAGAGTGATCCAGGTTCTCGAGGATCTTCTGAGAGCTTGTGTTATCGATTTTCGAGGATCTTGGGAGACTAGACTGCCTTTAGTGGAGTTTACCTATAACAACAGCTTTCAGTCGTCTATAGGTATGGCTCCATATGCAGCACTTTATGGGAGGAGATGCAGATCTCCGGTGCATTGGGATGAGGTTGGTGAGAGGATTTTGTTGGGTCCGGAGATTGTGCAGCAGACAGCTGACATTGTGACGCAGATTCGAGACAGGATGAGGACAGCGCAGAGTCGGCAGAAGAGTTATGCCGATGCCAGACGACGCGATTTGGAGTTCGCAGTAGGTGATCACGTATTCTTGAAGGTGTCACCTATGAAAGGAGTAGCGCGTTTTGGACGCAGAGGCAAGCTTAATCCGAGATACATAGGGCCATTTGAGATCTTGGAGCGAGTTGGCACGTTGGCCTATCGTTTAGCTCTACCTCCAGGGCTAGCGGCAGTGCACAACGTATTCCATGTATCCATGCTTCGGAGATATGTCTCCAACCCGTCGCATGTGTTGGATTTTGAGCCCTTACAGTTGCCGCCAGATCTTGTTTACGAGGAGAGACCAGTGCGGATTTTGGCTAGAGAGGAGCGGAGGCTTAGGACGCGGGTAATACCGATGGTCAGAGTCCAGTGGCTGAATCACTCGGCGGAGGAAGCTACTTGGGAGACCGAGGCAGATATGAGGACTCGCTACCCGGAGTTGTTCGGGTAAGTACCTTAATTTCGAGGACGAAATTCAATTTAAGAGGGGGAGAATTGTAACACCCGGTATTTTTAATTACGTAAATCCGCCTGCATAATTAGGATATTTAATTATTTAAATTTATGATTTATGGGTTAAATAATTATGTGAATTATTTATGCATGATTTAAGTTATTTTTAAGCATTTAACCCATAATTAGTGATTTTATGATTTTTAGTATTTTAATTATTTGATCGCGTAGACGGGACCGTGGACGGACGAGATGACAACTTTCCATCCAAATTATTTTATTAGCCTTTTTGGAGCCTTAAAATATTATTTTGAGTTTTATTATCCCAAAATTTTAAGTATTTAATTTTATTTAATTTTAGGGGTCATTTTTATCCAAAATTAGTCAAAATATTGACTTTTTAGTATTTTTAAAATTCCCCTAAAATTATATTTCGAGATTTTTATTTTATGTTTCAGATTTTTAAAGGTTTCTCTTAGAGTTTTAATTAAGTTATATTTTATATATATGTTATATCCTTAATTATATAATTAATTACCCTATTTCCTAATTATACTAAAACCTAAACCTACTAGCCGACCCCTTCCTCCTTCCCAAGCATCAGCCGACACCACCCCCATTCTCCATCTTCATCTTCATCTTCTTCCTCAAGCCAAGGTGACTCCATAGCTTTTTCGAAGGTTCCAAGCAGCCAAGACACCCCGTCGTCGTCCCGTCGTCCCGAAGTCCGTCGTACACGTTTCTAAACTCCATAAATCGGTGAAAGGCATGATTTCTTTTCCATTTTCGTACGATATCAGTATTATATTATATGGATTATGGTAGGCATCGAAATTCCTTTAAGTTTTTCAGAAAATCGTTTTTCATGTTGTTGTTGTGCATTGTGCTTCGTATTTCTTGGCATGCTCACGGTTCTTCCTCTCTAGGCTTGGTTCGACTGATGGCTAGGTTCCCTGGGGTACGAGTGCGTGGTCTGGGTTCGGTTGGCTCGAGTGGTTCGAGCCAAACGAACCCAGGTGGTCACCTTGTTCAGTAGGAGCTTCGGCCGAGAGCAGTTTAGGGTTCTGGGTTCAGAAGCTTCGGGGTCTTGGTTCGGGCTGCATGGGGACGGGGGCCGGTTATGGTTCGAACCGGCAGGACCCTGGGGAGGTCCTGCTGGAGGGGCTCCAGCCACGGCGGCCGGAGCTGGGCTGCAGCAGGCCGGGAAGGCCTGCTGCACACGAGTCGGCGGCCGAGAAGAATAAGATGGGCTAGGTTTCGGGTCTAGGGTTTTGGCTTGGATCCGGGTCGGGTCTTGGGTCCGGGTCCGGGTTATTTTATTTGGGTTCGGGTATTTTTATTTTTAAGTCTTTAAGTTAGTTAGGAATTAAATGGACTAATTAAATTCCCAAAAATTTAATTAGTACCATGTGTCCATTAAATTTTTTGGGTTAAGTTAATTATTTTTGGGCTTTTTATAATTTTATTTAAATTTTTAAGTTGGCTAGAAATTTTTATGGGCTTGGGAGCCCATGAAAGTTATTGGGTATGTTAATGGGCTTTTGGGCCCATTGGGCCAGGGACAGTGTTATTGGGCCTAAGTTTGAAATAATGGGCTTAAGTATGTTAATGGGCCAGATTTAAGTTAATGGGCTTGAGTGTTAGGGCCAGCAGTCCAGGACCATCCATGAGAAAATTTGCATGTGTCCTGAATATATATTTAATTATTTATATGCATTTAAGTTATTTTAATATTTATATGTTAGTAAGAAATTAAATTAAATATATATGATGGACACACATTTTATTCAAGTACATGCATTCATGAAATAATATTTTATGCGTGATTTAATGTTTAAGTTGAGCAATAAAAATATTTTATGTTGGAAGTTGAAGTAGTGTGACAATTTAAGGGGGATTCGTCCCCATATGATTGAAGGGCAGTTTACTGCCAATTTAAGAGGTGATTCGTCACCGGCCACGTACGTAGGTTTCCACGCTGATCAGTATTTAATGTATGATTTAAGGTTACACTACGGATACAACCATGCGATGTTAGAAAATGAATTGCTCAATAATGTTATGTATTATGTTATGTATGTTTATTTAAGTAAGTTATGTTATGTAAATTTTTAAGCATGCTCATTCATGTATATGTATGTATTAGTATTAAATTGGTTTAAATTATTTTAAACCCTTGTTATGTTAGCATGTTGGGCCTCTAGGCTCACTACACTGGTATGGTGCAGGTGAGTACGTTGAGGATGACATTGTACCCACCGGAGGCGAGGACGTATGAGCATGCATGCAGTGGCCCCGTGACCGTGAAATATTCTGAGTCACTATGCATGTTATTATGTTTGTCAGCATGATACGATTTGTTTTATTTTACAGCAGTTGGGAGTTTTGAATATTTTATTTAATATTTTCAGTGCATGCACTCTTTTATTCATTTTTATTATGCAGTATTTTAATTAAACATTTGACTCAGATATTTTTATTATTTCAAAGAATGAAATTTTATTTAAGTATTTATTTAATTATTTATTTATTTAGTTATTTTTTTTAAATCTTTTTATTCTGTGCATATATGTATGGGCATATGTGTACATATTTTATTTAGTAAGTATAAAAAAAAAAAAAAAAAAAATTTCCGCATATTTATTTATTATAGAGTTAGGGTCGTTTCACAACTTAAGGCATATTAACTCAACATGCTATAATCAAGTTGCAAACTATAAAATCAAGCAAGACATGCTATCAACAACTACAACTCATATTAAGTCAATAATTTAATATCAAATTTTCAAACAATCATGCAATATTTCAACTTAACAAATAATAGAAACTCATCTATTTAAATTGAAAGCAATGCATGATTTAAAATCGGTTATCATATCGGTATCGGTTCTTGTTTTGGGATCCCTAGGAAAGAAACACATCAACCCATCCACCTACTCTCCCTTCGAGGTGATGTTGAGTGCTTATTCCCGGACTTTGGTCCGCTATATTGAGCGTCAAATGGAAGGGATAACTCAATCACCTAGCCGTAAAACGTTAGGGACAACTCAACCACCTAAACTCCTCAATATACGTCCAAACGTCCTATCATTATATCTGGAAAACTCAGCCCTCAAAACTCGAAATAAAGTTGGCCCAATATGAATGCAACAAACTCAAACGCATAAATTCAAGACCAACAATACGAACTAGATCAAGTAAGTAATCATATAAGCATCTATTAACAATAGAAGCACAAAGTATGTGGTTTTAGAAAAGAATACTCAATAGATTCATATTGAGTGTGCAAGCCCTTTCTTTAAAGGTTGTCTTATACCTTTCAATCTTGGTTTTCAAACTCTTCAACTCTAGTGAAGCAACACAACAAGTCCCTTGTAAAACTCTGCTCAACCATCCATCACTCTTCAAGTCATAAAGTGCACAAACTTTGATCAATTCTTTCTCGGTTCGACGCTGAACTTTCCAAGCTCAATTTCCCCTGTTTTCAATCTGAAAACACATCATATATATAGAAAAACATCAGCAAGAACTCAAACCATGTTCAGCTTAATCAAAAAGAATCCAAAACTAGTCAATTCTTGACTTGACGGCATAACGATATAATTTTGGCAAACGTAATTCATTTCCAACCATTCTATCATTCATATCAACTTCATATACATATTATAACAGATGAATATCATCATATATCAACTCAATCAGAAGCATAAGATCGAATCCAACTTCTGAAAAATCATAGCACTTGCGAACGATGCTTGTTCTTTGGTTCAACTTCGATATCGTCAAATATATATCAATCCTCTTCACTAAACACACACATATCAGCATGTACACCAGCCATAAATCAACATATCAAAAGTTAAAATTTCGAAATAATGGCTGGACATTCATAGCAAATCCAAAAGGCATTCAATCATCGAGCCGGTTTCGATATAACAAAGAATAGAAGCTCTAGAACATCAATACATATTCAAGTCTGATTTCTGCCCATAACATAATTTTGAAATCATCTGGATCAAAATAATACTTACATCAATAGATAGCCCTTCTTGCAAGGATTCCAAAACAATTTTCGGAATTGAAATCGGACGAACGGATCAAAAGATATCACAATTTGAAAATCAATCTAAGATGAAGAAGATGAAGGCCTCGATGGTTGATGCTGAATTTGATGAAAATTCTGGTATTAACACATGTACATACACGTTTAAGCCTCCACATATAGCAAGTGTCCAAGTTAAACTTCACTATTTGCACTTTGGCCCCTCAAGTCTTCATTAATTGCAAATCGGTCCTCGAAAAATATTTTTAATTCAATTTCAATCCTAAATATTTTAATAATATTAGAATTTAAATCAAAACTCTAAATATTCCCAAATTAATTATACTCGGATTAAAATTAATTAATTTTTGGATTAATTCAATTAACCCCGGGCCTTACAGTAAATTTAGTTATACTATAGTGTAATCCTAGTGTAATTTTAGTTATACTATAGTGTTATTTTAGTTATACTATAGTGTTATTGTAGTGTAAATTTAGTTATACTATAGTGTAATCCTAGTGTAATTTTAGTTATATTATAGTGTAATTCTTGTGTTATTTTAGTTATACTATAGTGTTATTGTAGTGTAAATTTAGTTATACTATAGTGTAAACCTAGTGTAATTTTAGTTATACTATAGTGTAATTCTTGTGTTATTTTAGTTATACTATAGTGTTATTGTAGTGTAAATTTAGTTATACTATAGTGTAATCCTAGTGTAATTTTAGTTATACTATAGTGTAATGCTAGTGTTATTTTAGTTATACTATAGTGTTATTGTCGTGTAAATTTAGTTATACTATAGTGTAAACCTAGTGTAATTTTACTTATACTATAGTGTAATGCTAGTGTTATTTTAGTAATACTATAGTGTTATTGTAGTGTAAATTTAGTTAAACTATAGTGTAATCCTAGTGTAATTTTAGTTATACTATAGTGTAATGCTAGTATTATTTCAGTTATACTATAGTGTTATTGTAGTGTAAATTTAGTTATACTATAGTTAATCCAAGTGTAATTTTAGTTATACTATAATGTAATGCTAGTGTTATTTTACTTATGTTATAGTGTTATTGTAGTGTAAATTTAGTTATACTATAGTGTATACCTAGTGTAATTTTAGTTATACTATAGTGTAAACCTAGTGTAATTTTTGTTACACTATAGTGTAATGCTAGTATTATTTTAGTTATACTATAGTGTTATTGTAGTGTAAATTTAGTTATACTATAGTGTAATTCTAGTGTTGTTTTAGTTATACTAAAGTGTTATTGTAGTGTAAATTTAGTTATACTATAGTGTAATCCTAGTGTATTTTTAGTTATACTATAGTCTAATGCTAGTGTTATTTTAGTTATACTATAATGTTATTGTAGTTTAAATTTAGTTATACTATAGTGTAAACCTAGTGTAATTTTAGTTATACTATAGTGTAATGCTAGTGCTATTTTAGTTATACTATAGTGTTATTGTAGTGTAAATTTAGTTAAACTATAGTGTAATCCTAGTATTATTTTAGTTATACTATAGTGTTATTATAGTGTAAATTTAGTTATACTATAGTGTAATCCTTGTGTAATTTTAGTTATACTATAGTCTAATGCTAGTGTTATTTTAGTTATACTATAGTGTTATTGTAGTGTAAATTTAGTTATACTATAGTGTAATCCTAGTGTAATTTTAGTTATAATATAGTGTAATTATAGTGTTATTTTAGTTATACTAAAGTTTTATTGTAGTGTAAATTTAGTTATACTATAGTGTAATGCTAGTGTTATTTTAGTTATACTATAATGTAATGCTAGTGTAATTTTAGTTATACTATAGTGTAATTCTAGTATTATTTTAGTTATACTATAATGTTATTGTAGTGTAAATTTAGTTACACTATAGTGTAAACCTAGTGTAATTTTTGTTATACTATAGTGTAATGCTAGTGTTATTTTAGTTATACTATAGTGTTATTGTAGTATTAATTTAGTTATACTATAGTGTAATGCTAGTGTTATTTTAGTTATACTATAATATAATGCTAGTGTAATTTTAGTTATACTATATTGTAATTCTAGTGTTATTTTAGTTATACTATAATGTTATTCTCGTGTAAATTTAGTTATACTATAGTCTAATGCTAGTGTTATTTTAGTTATACTATAGTGTTATTGTAGTGTAAATTTAGTTATACTATAGTGTAATGCTAGTGTTATTTTAGTTATACTATAATGTAATGCTAGTGTAATTTTAGTTATACTATAGTATAATTCTAGTGTTATTTTAGTTATACTATAATGTTATTCTCGTGTAAATTTAGTTATACTATAGTGTAAACCTAGTGTAATTTTAGTTATACTATAGTGTTATTGTAGTGTAAATTTAGTTATACTATAGTGTAATCCTAGTGTTATTTTAGTTAAACTATAATGTAATTGTAGTGTAAATTTAGTTATACGATAGTGTAATCCTAGTGTAATTTTAGTTATACTGTAGTCTAATGCTAGTGTTATTTTAGTTATACAATAGTGTTATTGTAGTGTAAATTTAGTTATTTTATAGTTTAAACCTAGTATAATTTTAGTTATACTATAGTGTAATGCTAGTGTTATTTTATTTATACTATAGTGTAAACCTAGTGTTATTTTAGTTATACTATAGTGTAATGCTAATGTTATTTTATTTATACTATAGTGTAATTCTAGTGTTATTTTAGTTATACTATAGTATTATTGTTGTGTAAATTTAGTTACACTATAGTGTAAACCTAGTGTAATTTTAGTTATACTATATTGTAATTCTAGTGTTGTTTTAGTTATACTATAGTGTTATTGTAGTGTAAATTTAGTTATACTTTAGTTTAAACCTATAGTGTAATTTTAGTTATACTATATTGTAATGCTAGTGTTATTTTAGTTATACTATAGTGTTATTATAGTGTAAATTTAGTTATACTATAGTGTAAACCTAGTGTAATTTTAGTTATACTCTAATGTAATGCTAGTGTTATTTTGGTTATACTATAGTATTATTGTAGTCTAAATTTAGTTAAACTATAGTTTAAACCTAGTGTGATTTTAGTTATACTATAGTGTAATGCTATTTTTATTTTAGTTATACTATAGTGTTATTGTAGTGTAAATTTAGTTATACTATAGTTAATCCAAGTGTAATTTTAGTTATACTATAATGTATTGCTAGTGTTATTTTACATATATTATAGTGTTATTGTAGTGTAAATTTAGTTATACTATAGTGTAAACCTAGTGTAATTTTAGTTATACTATAGTGTAATACTAGTCTTATTTTAGTTATACTATAGTGTTATTGTAGTGTAAAGTTAGTTATACTATAGTGTAAACCTAGTGTAATTTTAGTTATACTATAGTGTAGTGCTAGTGTTATTTTAGTTATACTATAGTTTTATTGTAGTGTAAAATTAGTTATACTATAGTGTAATCCTAGTGTTATTTTTGTTATACTATAGTGTTATTGTAGTGTAAATTTAGTTATACTATAGTGTAATGCTAGTGTTATTTTAGTTATACTATAGTGTAATCCTAGTGTAATTTTAGTTATAATATAGTTTAATTCTAGTTTTATTTTAGTTATACTATAGTGTTATTGGTATAAATTTAGTTACATTATAGTGTAAACTTAGTGTAATTTTAGTTATACTATAGTTTAATGCTAGTGTTATTTTAGTTATACTATAGTGTTATTGTAGTGTAAATTTAGTTATAAATAGTGTAATCCTAGTGTAATTTTAGTTATACTATAGTGTAATGCTAGTGTTATTTTAGTTATACTATAGTGTTATTGTAGCGTAAATTTAGTTATACTATATGTAAACCTAGTGTAATTTTAGTTATACTACAGTGTAATGCTTGAGTTATTTTAGTTATACTATAGTGTAAATCTAGTGTAATTTTTGTTATACTATAGTGTAATTCTAGTGTTATTTTAGTTATACTATAGTGTTATTCTAGTTTAAATTTAGTTACCCTATAGTGTAAACCTAGTGTAATTTTAGTTATACTATAGTTTAATGCTAGTATTATTTTAGTTATACTATAGTGTTATTGTTGTGTAAATTTAGTTATACTATAGTGTAATCCTAGTGTTATTTTAGTTATACTATAGTGTTATTGTAGTGTAAATTTAGTTATACTATAGTGTAATCCTAGTGTAATTTTAGTTATACTATAGTCTAATGCTAGTGTTATTTTAGTTATACTATAGTGTAATTTTAGTTATATTATAGTGTAATGCTAGTGTAATTTTAGTTATACTATAGTCTAATGCTAGTGTTATTTTAGTTATACTATAGTGTTATTGTAGTGTAAATTTAGTTATAGTATAGTGTAATCCTAGTGTTATTTTAGTTATACTATAGTGTTATTGTAGTGTAAATTTAGTTATATTATAGTTAATTCAAGTGTAATTTTAGTTATACTATAATGTAATGATAGTGTTATTTTACTTATATTATAGTGTTATTGTAGTGTAAATTTAGTTATACTTTAGTGTAAACCTAGTGTAATTTTAGTTATAGTATAGTGTAATGCCAGTGCAATTTTAGTTATACTATAGTGTTATTGTAATATAAATTTAGTTATACTATAGTGTAAACCTAGTGTAATTTTAGTTATACTATAGTGTAGTGCTAGTGTTATTTTAGTTATATACTATAGTGTAATCCTAGTGTAATTTTAGTTTTATTATAGTGTAATTCTAGTGTTATTTTAGTTATACTATAGTGTTATTCTAGTGTAAATTTAGTTATAATATAGTGTAATCCTAGTGTAATTTTAGTTATATTATAGTATAATGCAAGTGTTATTTTAGTTATACTATAGTGTAAACCTAGTTTAATTTTAGTTATACTATAGTGTAATGCTAGTGTTATTTTAGTTATACTATAGTATAATGCTAGTGTTATTTTAGTTATACTATAGTGTTATTGTAGTGTAAATTTAGTTACACTATAGTGTAAACCTAATGTAATTTTAGTTATACTATAGCATAAAGCTAGTGTTATTATAGTTATACTATAGTTTTATTGCAGTGTAAATTTAGTTTTACTATAGCGTAATCCTAGTGTTATTTTAGTTATACTATAGTGTAATTCTAGTGTTATTTTAGTTATACTATAGTGTTATTGTAGTTTAAATTTAGTTATACGATAGTGTAATGCTAGTGTTATTTTAGTTATACTATAGTATAATCCTAGTGTAATTTTAGTTATACTATAGTGTAATTCTATTGTTATTTTAGTTATACTATAGTGTTATTATAATGTAAATTTAGTTACACTATAGTGTAAACTTAGTGTAATTTTAGTTATACTATAGTGTAATGCTAATGTTATTTTAGTTATACTATAGTGTTATTGTAGTGTAAATTTAGTTATAATAGAGTGTAATCCTAGGGTAATTTTAGTTATACTATAGTGTAATGCTAGTGTTATTTTAGTTATACTATAGTGTTATTGTAGTGTAAATTTAGTTGTACTATAGTATAAACCTATTGTAATTTTAGTTATATAATGTTATTGTAGTGTAAATTTAGTTATACTATAGTGTAAACCTAGTGTAATTTTAGTTATACTATAGTGTAATGCTAGTGTTATTTTAGTTATACTATAGTGTTATTGTAGTGTAAATTTTGTTACACCATTGTGTAAACCTAGTGTAATTTTAGTTATACTATAGTGTAATTCTAGTGTTATTTTAGTTATACTATAATGTTATTGTAGTGTAAATTTAGTTATACTATAGTGTAAACCTAGTGTAATTTTAGTTATACTATAGTGTAATGCTAGTGTTATTTTAGTTATACTAAAGTTTTATTGTAGTGTTAATTTAGTTATACTATAGTGTAATCCGAGTGTAATTTTAGTTATACTATAGGGTAATTCTAGTGTTATTTTAGTTATACTATATTTTTATTGTATTTTAAATTTAGTTATACTATAGTGTAATGCTAGTGTTATTTTAGTTATATTATAGTGTAAACTAGTGTAATTTTAGTTATACTATAGTTTAATTCTAGTGTTATTTTAGTTATAATATAGTGTTATTGTAATGTAAATTTAGTTACACTATATTATAGACTTAGTGTAATTTTAGTTATACTATAGTGTAATGCTAGTGTTATTTTAGTTATACTATAGTGTTATTGTAGTGTAAATTTCGTTATAATAGAGTGTAATCCTAGTTCAATTTTAGTTATACTATAGTGTAATGCTAGTGTTATTTTAGTTATGATATAGTGTTATGGTAGTGTAAATTTAGTTATATTATAGTATAAACCTAGTGTAATTTTAGTTATACTATAGTGTAATGCTAGTGTTATTTTAGTTATACTATAGTGTAAACCTAGTGTAATTTTTGTTATACTATAGTGTAATTCTAGTGTTATTTTAATTATAGTATAGTGTTATTGTAGTGTAAATTTAGTTACACTATAGTGTAAACCTAGTGTAATTTTAGTTATAATATAGTGTAATGCTAGTGTTATTATAGTTATACTATAGTGTTATTGTAGTGTAAATTTAGTTATACTATAGTGTAATCCTAGTGTTATTTTAGTTATACTAAAGTGTTATTGTAGTGTAAATTTAGTTATACTATAGTGTAATCCTAGTGTAATTTTAGTTATACTATAGTCTAATGCTAGTGTTATTTTATTTATACTATAGTGTTATTGTAGTGTAAATTTAGTTATACTATAGTGTAAATCTAGTGTAATTTTAGTTATACTATAGTGTAATGCTAGTGTTATTTTAGTTATGTGTTATAGTAGTGTAAATTTAGTTATACTATAGTGTAATCCTAGTGTTATTTTAGTTATAATATAGTGTTATTGTAGTGTAAATTTAGTTATACTATAGTGTAATCCTAGTGTAATTTTAGTTATACTATAGTGTAATTCTAGTGTTATTTTAGTTATACTATAGTGTTATTGTAGTGTAAATTTAGTTACACTATAGTGTAAACCTAGTGTAATTTTAGTTATACTATAATGTAATTCTAGTTTTATTTTAGTTATACTATAGTGTTATTGTAGTGTAAATTTAGTTACACTATAGTGTAAACTTAGTGTAATTTTAGTTATACTATAGTGTAATGCTAGTGTTATTTTAGTTATACTATAGTGTTATTGTAGTGTAAATTTAGTTTTACTATAGTGTAATCCTAGTGTTATTTTAGTTATACTATAGTGTAATTCTAGTGTTATTTTAGTTATACTATAGTGTTATTGTATTGTAAATTTAGTTATACGATAGTGTAATGCTAGTGTTATTTCAGTTATTCTATAGTGTAATTCTTTTGTTATTTTAGTTATACTATAGTGTTATTGTAGTGTAAATTTAGTTACACTATAGTGTAAACTTAGTGTAATTTTAGTTATACTATAGTGTAATGCTAATGTTATTTTAGTTATACTATAGTGTTATTGTAGTTAAATTTAGTTATAATAGAGTGTAATCCAAGGGTAGTTTTAGTTATACTATAGTGTAATGCTAGTGTTATTTTAGTTATACTATAGTGTTATTGTAGTGTAAATTTAGTTATACTATAGTGTTATTGTAGTGTAAATTTAGTTACATTATAGTGTAAACCTAGTGTAATTTTAGTTATATTATAGTGTAATTCTAGTGTTATTTTAGTTATACTATAATGTTATTGTAGTGTAAATTTAGTTATACTATAGTGTAAACCTAGTGTAATTTTAGTTATACTATAGTGTAATGCTAGTGTTATTTTAGTTATACTATAGTTTTATTGTAGTGTAAATTTAGTTATACTATAGTGAAACGACCCTAACTCTATAATTAATAAATAAATATGCGAAAAATTATTATTTTTTTTTTATACTTACTAAATAAAATATGTACATATATGCCCATACATATATGCACAGAATAAAAAGATTTAAAATAAATAAATAAAAAAATAAACAAATAAATACTTAAATAAAATGCATTCTTTAAAATAAAATAAACATCTGAGTCAAACATTTAATTAAAAATACTGCAAAATAAAAATAAGTAAATTCTGTGTAAGACCCAGAAGTTAATTATCTGGTAATTTGGCATAATTAGAATTATTATTGAGATGCTAAATTAAAATAATTATTCATGCCAAATAAATTAGTAAGTGTATTAAAAATATGTATTTTTGAATATCGAGATTTAAACGATATAAAATACATATTAGAGCTAAAATAATACACGAGCGTTAAAATATCTGGACTGTGTCAAGTTGCCCAAATAATAATTAAATAGAGGCAAACACACACCCTTACATATATACATATACACGCATAAATCAAAAGAAAGAAAGAGAAAAGAGAAGAGAAGCCCAACCCCCAAACCCGTTCATTCCCGTCACCAATTGCGCAGCTGTGGTATTTCGGCCATAACTTCTTCGTTCGGAGTCCAAAATTCGATTCGTTTGTTGGGTTTTCTTCCTTACATCCGTGGCTTCGATTGAAGCTAAGAATCGCTGATTTTGGTCCAGGTTTAGGCACGAATCAAGCCTTGTTCAGAATCTGGTCGAGCTGCGATTTTCTGCTGCGATTCTTCGAGTAAGTAAGCTTCGATCTTGGTGATTTTTAGACCATATTTCTGCTGTGTTTCATAGCTTAGAATTAGCTGAACCTTCCCCTGTTCGTTTGCCCCTTTTTCCAGCCATTTTCCGGCGAGCTTTCCGGCGAGTTCGAAGGTTGCTACGGTCCAGCTAGTTTAGCTTCGAGTTGTGATGTTTTAATCCCTTCTTCCAGCCTTGAGCGTGAGTTTCCAACTGGTTTAGTTGAGGTATAGTGGGCTGCCCGATATTGGGATTTTACCCGCTTGGATTTAATTTAATTTCGTTGGTTATATCGCATCGTTTTGATATATATTGGAATATTAATTGTGTTGTAGGCCGAAACTTTGGGAATTAGAGTTGAGGACCTTCGTTTTAATTGGTATAGGTATGTTACGGTTGGTAACATACAACGGTAAAAATATAAATATTGTTTTGCCGATATTATGTTGATTACGTGAACTATATGGATTATGTGAATTTAAATGCCTCATTGTTTATATGTTAAATTATCTGATATATTTTGTGGCATTTAGAATAGGGCATGATATTCACTACATCACACGTTGAGCCCTATCATTCTTGTTACCCGTTATCATGTTGTATTGTACTCTGGGCACACGTATTGTTATTTCGGGAATCAGCTGGTGGCTTTTTATGCCTAGTATCCCTGAGACCGAAATTATGATTGTCTATTCCTTGATGCATTTTCTGTGTGATATGCACTTGGAATCTTGACATCGTATGTTGTTCGTTATTGTGCCTATCTGTTGTATCGATATCAGCTGTATGGAGGCCGAGTCGTGGGTGTTTGATTTCACACAGCACGACATACCTCGCATACTTGGCAGGGCGTTTAGTTACATGACGATGTAGCTCCCCTGTGTTCTAGCTCGAGCATTGTTCCAGTTGTTATCGTACTGTTTGTTGGCTCCTGTTATCCCGTTTACTTTGAGCCCAGTTCATGCATTGCATACTACATTTTATAATGTGTTTATGCATAGTTTATATGTTTTGTTGTTGTTGCCTAACTGTTTCATACCAGAATCCTAACCTCAGTTTATTCTGGGGGGGCTACTGTGGCTGCTGTTTGGCACCATGGTAGGCTACCCAAGTGACTTTTCAGCACCAGGCGGAGGGTCCGCTGGCGGAGCTCGTTGAGGAGGTTGGATCATGTCTTGTCTCCCAGTTATATTATGTATTATCGGAGTTATATTATGTATTATGTTAGAGTCATTTTTATATTCTCCGGGGAGATGCCCCGATGTATTTGTGTTGTATTTGAGAGTTCCTACTATATTTTAAATTATTATCAAGCCTTGTCGGCTCAGGTATGTGTTAACTGTTTTAATTTGTTTTCGTGCCTGGCCGGCACATGGTTGTGTGATGTTTAAGTTTGTTGAGGTCCTAGTTTTAGTTATTTTAAATAAACTGCTGTCTGTGTATTTTGGGATGTCCTACTTACGGGGAGGTCATGCCGAAATTTTTATAGGCCCAAAATTTATTTTAAATCGTTTTTCCGCTGCTTTGACTTCTAATTATTTGTTTGTATGATAATTAAATGTAATTAGAGTAACCGGGCCTCACAACATGGTATCAGAGCATAAACTGGGATATGCTCAAACTAAAGTCTAGGACACTCGAGTCTAGACACTAAAGTTGATTTTTGCGCTTGTTGTTGCTACTTTTCAACATGTTTACGTGCCTATGTGATATGTTTATTTTCATTCTAATTTTTGTTGTGATTTATATTTTATAGAATGGCTGAAAGTGGTAATAATGCTAGTCGTGGTCGTGGGCGTGGTCGTGGGAGACCTCGCATTGATGTTAATACCGAGGTTAATCAAGCTACTGGACGATTGGAACAACTTAGGATGGATGAGTTAGTTGCCCGTTTCCATACCATGCGTCCACCTCGTTATTTTGGTAATGAGGGACCTGAAAAAGCTGAAATCTGGATTACCGAGATTGAAGATCTCTTTGATTTGATTGAATATCCGTCGGCGCAACGTTTGAAGCTAGCACTCCATCAGTTGAAGGATCGTGCTAAGATGTGGTGGGCTACTACCTTGATGACTTTGGAATCTCAGAAAGTAACACCGTCTTGGGATGTATTCAAGCTGAAGTTCAGGGAAAGTTATTGTCCTCCATCATTCTATAGTGCCAAATCAACTGAATTCCATAACTTGAAACAAGGAAATATGTCGGTGCAAGACTATGCTGATACTTTTTACGAACTGTTGAAGTATGCTCCTCATGTTGCTGCTAGTCAGGGAGCTATTGTTGAAAGCTTCACTGAAGGATTAGATGATCGCTTGCATCCATTTGTCTCGACTGGAAAGCCAATGAATTATCCCGAAGCTGTGGAATTGGCAAAAAGGGCTGAGGCAAGTTTTCGAAGGAGAAGTGGAAACAAGACTCCTATCCAGCACCAATCTGGCAAGCAATCTTCAAGTCATTTTAGTACTTCATCTTTACGTCCAAAAGGGAAACAATTCAAGAAATCTGGCTCTAGTTCTACTAGTTCTGAAGGTTCTGGAAAGCAGAGTGGACAACGCTACACTGGTCCTTATTGTGATAACTGCGGTGGGAAACATTTCAGCAATCAATGTGTGGGAGTTCAAGGACTTTGCAATGTTTGTGGTAGACCAGGACACTTTGCTCGAGTTTGCCCCAGTCAGACAGGAAAATCAGTGCAGGCAGGTAGTGGAACACCTGGTGGCAAATTTTCTGCACCATCCCACTCTTCTCAACAGTCGAGCAGGCCACATCAGCAATCAAGAGGACAAGGTGGTCAACAAAATCAGCCACCCGTTCGTGTATTTGCCTTGACAGAGGACGAGGCACAGGCAGCTCCAGGTACTGTAATTACTGGTAACTGCACTCTATGTGGTTTTACAGCACGAGTACTCTTTGATACGGGAGCATCACATTCGTTTATCTCTCATGCATTTGTCGCTTTGCATGATCTTTGCACCACTAGTATGAATGGAAATTTATCAGTTGCTACTCCAATGGGAAGAATGATCATAACTAATAATGCTGTGTTTAATGCGGTGTTGCTCTATGCTGATAATGTGTTGTACCTGAATCTTATAGTCCTACCTATGCATGATTTCGATTGTATTGTGGGTATGGATGTTCTAACTTCTAATAAAGCCACTGTCGATTGTTATAGAGGAATAGTTCGATTTAGACCTAGTTTTGCTCCTAAATGGAATTTCTATGGTCGAGGTTCACGAGCTAAGATTCCTTTAGTCTCTTCTATCGAAATGACTCGTCTGTTGGACTCAGGAAATGAAGGTTTTCTTGTTTATGCTGTCGATCTGTCTCAAGGTGAGCGGTCAATATCTGACATTCCTGTTGTCTGTGAATTTTCTGATGTATTTCCTGAGGAAATTCCTGGATTTCCACCAGAACGAGAAGTTGAGTTCAGTATAGAACTTATGCCAGGAACTGAACCTATATCTCGAGCACCATATCGATTAGCTCCTGTTGAGTTAAAAGAATTGAAAGAACAGTTACAGGAATTGTTGAGTAAAGGTTATATTCGCCCAAGTTCTTCACCTTGGGGTGCTCCTGTTCTTTTTGTTAAAAAGAAAGATGGCACGATGAGAATGTGTATTGATTACAGACAATTGAATAAGTCAACCATCAAGAATAAATATCCACTTCCAAGAATTGATGACTTGTTTGATCAGTTACAAGGTACGGCGGTGTATTCCAAGATTGATCTTCGCTCTGGATATCACCAAGTACGAGTTAGACAACAAGATATTACAAAAACAGCATTTCGCACTAGATATGGACACTTTGAATTTTTAGTTATGCCTTTTGGTTTGACTAATGCTCCTGCTATTTTCATTGACTTGATGAATCGTGTATTCAGAAAATATCTCGATAAGTTTGTCATTGTTTTCATCGACGATATTCTTATTTATTCTAAGTCCGAAGAAGAACACGCCAAGCACTTGAGGTTAATTCTTCGAATTCTTCAAAAGAAACAATTATATGCAAAGTTGTCCAAGTGTGAATTCTGGCTAGACAGAGTTGTCTTTCTAGGCCATGTTATCTCTGAACATGGTATTTCTGTTGATCCAAGTAAAGTAGAAGCAGTATTGAATTGGCCAAGACCGACGAATGTGCCAGAGATTCGGAGTTTTATGGGTTTAGCTGGTTATTATCGTAGATTCATTGAAGGATTCTCAAAGATTGCTAAACCTATTACTTTGTTGACTCAGAAAAATCAGAAATTCATTTGGTCTGATGAATGTGAGTCAAGTTTTGTTGAGTTGAAGAAGAGATTGACTTCTGCACCAGTACTTACAATTCCAAGTGGTTCTGGAGGATTTGTTGTTTGCACCGATGCTTCGTCTCGAGGTTTAGGTTGTGTCTTGATGCAACATGGCAGAGTAGTGGCTTATGGTTCTCGTCAGTTGAAGACACATGAATCTAGATATCCTGTTCATGATTTGGAATTGGCTGCTATTGTCTTTGCGCTAAAAGTCTGGAGACATTATCTATTTGGAGAACAATTTGTAATTTATTCAGATCATAAGAGTCTCAAATATTTATTTTCTCAATCTGATTTGAATATGAGACAAAGACGTTGGATGGATCTGTTGAAAGATTATGATTGTGAGATCCAATATCAGCCGGGAAAAGTGAATGTCATTGCTGATGCTTTGAGTCGTAAAGTCGATAATGATGCTCAACTCTCCTCAATCTATATTTCTAAGTTGCACGAGGATATCTGCACTTCTGGTTTGAATTTTCAGATTCAAGGGAATGCTATCTGTGTTTCTCAGATTTCTGTTGAACCTGAGTTAATTCAGATTATTAAAGCTGCCCAAAAGTCAGATGATCAGATCCAGAAGTCTTATGATTTAGTGACTCAAGGACATCAATCTGGATTTTCAATTTATTTAGATGACTCTCTTCGATTGAATGGAAGATTAGTTGTCCCAGATATTCCTGACTTGCGCACAGCCATCCTTAATGAAGCTCATTGCACTCGTTATAGCATTCACCCAGGAGGCAAGAAAATGTATCATATTCTCAGACCTCAATTTTGGTGGAAGAACATGAAGAAGGATGTAGCTGAGTTTGTATCTCGTTGTATGGTCTGTCAACAAGTTAAGGCAGAACGTATGAGACCAGGAGGATTACTACACAGTCTTGAAGTTCCTCAGTGGAACTGGGAACATGTGGCTATGGATTTCGTCACTCATTTGCCACGTACTTCTCGTCACTTCAATGCCATTTGGGTAGTGGTCGATAGATTGTCCAAGTCAGCTCACTTTATTCCGTATGAAAGGACTTACTCGTACAAGAAAATGGCTCGTTTGTTTATTGAGAATATAGTGAGACTGCATGGAGTTCCAGTTGCAATAGTCTCGGATCGTGACCCTAGATTTACTTCAAAGTTTTGGACTAGCTTCCAAAAAGAAATGGGTACACGACTTGCGATGAGTACTGCATACCATCCTCAGACCGATGGTCAAACTGAGCGTACAATCCAAACTCTTGAGGATTTGCTTAGAGCTGTAGTTATGGATTTTAAAGAGAGTTGGCAAGAAGCTTTACCATTAGCAGAATTTTCTTACAATAACAGTTTCCAAGTGACTATAGGCATGGCTCCTTTTGAAGCTTTGTATGGTCGCAGATGTAGATCACCGCTCTGTTGGGATGAGTTCGGTGAAAAGCAATTGACTGGACCCGAGATTGTTCAGGAAATGCATGACAAAGTTCAGTTGATACGTCAAAGAATGAAAGCTGCCCAAGATCGACAAACAAGCTATGCGAATAAACGTCGTCGACCTTTGGAATTTCAAGTTGATGATTTTGTATTTCTAAAAATATCACCGTTTAGAGGCGTTGTTCGTTTTGGTATGAGAGGTAAGTTGTCACCTCGATACATTGGTCCTTATAGAATTGTTGAACGTATTGGGTCTTGTGCTTATCGGTTGGAGTTGCCACAATCTTTGGATGGCATCCACGATGTGTTTCATGTATCTATGTTGCGTAAGTATGAGCCTGATCCGTCTCATGTCATTCAGCCTGATGAGGTTGAACTCGATCCAGCATTGTCTTATACTGAGTATCCTATGTGTATCCTGGATCGCAAGGAGAAAGTTCTTCGCAACAAAGTTGTACCACTAGTTCGAGTTCAGTGGTCGAGGCATGGGGTAGAGGAATCTACTTGGGAGACAGAGGAGAAGATAAGAACTTCTTATCCATATTTGTTTGATTCCTAGCATGGAATTGTGGTGTATTGCATTTCAGATGTATGTGTGTAAACTGAAATTTCGAGGACGAAATTTGTTTTTAGTGGTGGAGAAATGTAAGACCCAGAAGTTAATTATCTGGTAATTTGGCATAATTAGAATTATTATTGAGATGCTAAATTAAAATAATTATTCATGCCAAATAAATTAGTAAGTGTATTAAAAATATGTATTTTTGAATATCGAGATTTAAACGATATAAAATACATATTAGAGCTAAAATAATACACGAGCGTTAAAATATCTGGACTGTGTCAAGTTGCCCAAATAATAATTAAATAGAGGCAAACACACACCCTTACATATATACATATACACGCATAAATCAAAAGAAAGAAAGAGAAAAGAGAAGAGAAGCCCAACCCCCAAACCCGTTCATTCCCGTCACCAATTGCGCAGCTGTGGTATTTCGGCCATAACTTCTTCGTTCGGAGTCCAAAATTCGATTCGTTTGTTGGGTTTTCTTCCTTACATCCGTGGCTTCGATTGAAGCTAAGAATCGCTGATTTTGGTCCAGGTTTAGGCACGAATCAAGCCTTGTTCAGAATCTGGTCGAGCTGCGATTTTCTGCTGCGATTCTTCGAGTAAGTAAGCTTCGATCTTGGTGATTTTTAGACCATATTTCTGCTGTGTTTCATAGCTTAGAATTAGCTGAACCTTCCCCTGTTCGTTTGCCCCTTTTTCCAGCCATTTTCCGGCGAGCTTTCCGGCGAGTTCGAAGGTTGCTACGGTCCAGCTAGTTTAGCTTCGAGTTGTGATGTTTTAATCCCTTCTTCCAGCCTTGAGCGTGAGTTTCCAACTGGTTTAGTTGAGGTATAGTGGGCCCGATATTGGGATTTTACCCGCTTGGATTTAATTTAATTTCGTTGGTTATATCGCATCGTTTTGATATATATTGGAATATTAATTGTGTTGTAGGCCGAAACTTTGGGAATTAGAGTTGAGGACCTTCGTTTGAATTGGTATAGGTATGTTACGGTTGGTAACATACAACGGTAAAAATATAAATATTGTTTTGCCGATATTATGTTGATTACGTGAACTATATGGATTATGTGAATTTAAATGCCTCATTGTTTATATGTTAAATTATCTGATATATTTTGTGGCATTTAGAATAGGGCATGATATTCACTACATCACACGTTGAGCCCTATCATTCTTGTTACCCGTTATCATGTTGTATTGTACTCTGGGCACACGTATTGTTATTTCGGGAATCAGCTGGTGGCTTTTTATGCCTAGTATCCCTGAGACCGAAATTATGATTGTCTATTCCTTGATGCATTTTCTGTGTGATATGCACTTGGAATCTTGACATCGTATGTTGTTCGTTATTGTGCCTATCTGTTGTATCGATATCAGCTGTATGGAGGCCGAGTCGTGGGTGTTTGATTTCACACAGCACGACATACCTCGCATACTTGGCAGGGCGTTTTAGTTACATGACGATGTAGCTCCCCTGTGTTCTAGCTCGAGCATTGTTCCAGTTGTTATCGTACTGTTTGTTGGCTCCTGTTATCCCGTTTACTTTGAGCCCAGTTCATGCATTGCATACTACATTTTATAATGTGTTTATGCATAGTTTATATGTTTTGTTGTTGTTGCCTAACTGTTTCATACCAGAATCCTAACCTCAGTTTATTCTGGGGGGGCTACTGTGGCTGCTGTTTGGCACCATGGTAGGCTACCCAAGTGACTTTTCAGCACCAGGCGGAGGGTCCGCTGGCGGAGCTCGTTGAGGAGGTTGGATCATGTCTTGTCTCCCAGTTATATTATGTATTATCGGAGTTATATTATGTATTATGTTAGAGTCATTTTTATATTCTCCGGGGAGATGCCCCGATGTATTTGTGTTGTATTTGAGAGTTCCTACTATATTTTAAATTATTATCAAGCCTTGTCGGCTCAGGTATGTGTTAACTGTTTTAATTTGTTTTCGTGCCTGGCCGGCACATGGTTGTGTGATGTTTAAGTTTGTTGAGGTCCTAGTTTTAGTTATTTTAAATAAACTGCTGTCTGTGTATTTTGGGATGTCCTACTTACGGGGAGGTCATGCCGAAATTTTTATAGGCCCAAAATTTATTTTAAATCGTTTTTCCGCTGCTTTGACTTCTAATTATTTGTTTGTATGATAATTAAATGTAATTAGAGTAACCGGGCCTCACATTCTGCATGCACTGAAAATATTTAATAAAATATTCTAAACTCACAACCACTGAAAAATAATAAAAATGTATCATACTAAAATATTCAAAAACATGCAAGGTGACTCAGACATCTATCACGGTCACGGGGTCGCTGCATGTCTGCTCATACATCCTCGCCTCCGGTGGGGACAACATCATCCTCAACGTCCTCACATGCACCATACCAGTGTAGTGAGCCTAGAGGCCCAACATGCTAACATAACAAGGGTTTAAAAATAATTTAAAACAATTAAATACTAATACATACATATACTTGAATGAGCATGCTTAAAAATTACATAACATAACTTAACTTAAATAAACTTAAATAACATAATACATAACATTGTTGAGCAATTAATTTTCTAACATCGCATGGTTGTATCCGTAGTGTAACCTTAAATCATACATTAAATACTGATCAGCGTGGAAACCAACGTACGTGGCCGGTGACGAATCACCTCTTAAATTGGCAGTAAACTGCCCTTCAATCATATGGGGACGAAACCCCCTTAAATTGTCACACTGCTTGAACTTCCAACATAAAATATTTTCTTGCTCAACCTTAACATTAAATCATGCATAAAATATTATTTCATGAATGCATGTACTTAAATAAAAATGTGTGTCCTTCATATATATTTAATTTAATTTCTTACTACCATATAAATATTAAAATAACTTCAATGCATAAAAATGATTAAATATATATTCAGGACACATGCAAATTTCTCATGGATGGTCCTAGACTGCTGGCCTAACACTCAAGCACATTTACTTAAATCTGGCCCATTAATATACTTAAGTCCAATAAAATTGATCTAAGCCCAATTAAATAATTAAAGCCCATAAATAACCAATTCTGGCCCAATGGGCCCAAAAGCCCAAAGACTGGCCCAATAATTTTCACGGGCCCTAAAGCCATAAAAATTATTGGACTCACTTAATTAAATTAATTAAGCCCAAAAGAAATAAATTTGACTCAAAATAATTAAATGGAGCCCAATTAAATTTTGGGATTTAATTAAGCCCATTAAATACTTAATTAAACTTAAAACTTAAAAATAAAAATACCCGAGCCCGACGCACTTAACCCGGACCCGGACCCAACTAACATAACCCATGACCCACTGACCCGACCCGGAACCCACAGCCCGACCCGGACCAGCTAGAAACCGTAGAACCCGAACCCCTCTCTTATCCTTCTCCTCGGCCGCAAGCAGTAGCTTTCCGGGGCTGCTGCCGCCATGCTCCGGCCATCCCCTGGCCGGAGCACCACCACGTACCCCTAGACCTCTTCAAGACGTTTCCAACAAGCTAAAAACCAGCCCAATCCGAGCCCTAACGAAGGAGAACGAACCAAAACAAACTAGCCCTTATTCTGCTCGCCTCCTGCGCGCGACAGCAGAGTTCCGGCCGATCTGCCGGCCAGCTCCGGCCATCACTGGCCGGGAAATCACTGGCAAAAACCTACCCCTATGTCGTAGGGTTCTAAACCAACTGGAATCAGTCTAAAACACGCCTTATGGACCGAGAACGACCCAATCTCCCAACATCGCTCAACCTGCGCACCCTAGGACCTGTTCTGAACCAGCTCCTCTCCTGGCCATGCATGGCTCGAACCAGGAAAGCCATTCAATCCTAGGGACCCTAAGACATCACCCTAGACGTGGCCAGCAGCCCTGGATCTGCCCCTTCCTTAAAAACATGAGTATGCATCATGAACAAGCCAACACATGCAGAAAAACGTGAATAGTTCATTCAAAATCCAAAGTTTCTTACAAAAATCGAACAGGACAGTACATAATCTGATGCATACACACTCACACATATACCTACTGATATGGTCTTAAAAAGTGGAAGAAAACATGCCTTAAACGTGATTAAGAAAAGACGAATGCGTTAGCGGCGAATCCGGGACGATGAGACGAAGAACGATCACGCTTGAAGCTTGAACAACCCACGGCTATGGCTTCCCTGGTGTTTGCGTTGAAGGAGGAGAATGGAGAGGGGAGGGAGGCGGCTAGGTTGAGAGAATGGGAAATAAACGTGTGATAGGGGATTCTTGGGTAGACTAGGATTTGATTTGTTTTTAATAAACTAGATAATTAGGAAAAATATATTTTAAAAGCTCCCTAATAAATTTACAAATCTGAACATAAATCATAAATCCCGAAATATGAATTTAGGGAATTTTTATAAATTAATAAAAGTCATTAAAATGACTCATTTTGGCTAAAAATGAACTTTTAAATAAATATAATTATAAATAAAAGATTTCCTAACTTATAAAGATATTTCCTAACATAATAAATAGCTAAATCCCGAAATTACAAATCAAGGGAATTTTAAAAATATTAAAAAGTCATTATTTTGGCTTAAATCGGGTAAAAACGGACCCCTAAAATAACTCAAATTAAATACTAAAAATTTTGGGGAATAATATCTCAAAATAATATTTTTGGGCTCTAAAAATACTCATAAAATAATTTGGGTAAGAAGTCGTCATCTCGTCCGTCCATTGTCCCGTCTACGCGATTAAATAATGCAATAATTCTAAAATCACAAAAATCACTAATTATGAGTTAAATGCTTAAAAATAACTTAAATCATGCACCAATACTTCACATAATATTTAACCCATAAATCTAAAAATTTAAATAATAATTTCCTAATTATGCATGCGGATTCACGTATTTAAAAATACCGGGTGTTACAATTCTCCCCCCCCCCCCCCCCCCTTAAATTGAATTTCGTCCTCGAAATTAAAGTACTTACCCGAACAACTCCGGGTAGCGAGTCCTCATGTCTGCCTCGGTCTCCCATGTAGCTTCCTCCTCTGAGTGATTCAGCCACTGGACTCTGACCATCGGTATGACCCGCGTCCTAAGCCTCCGCTCCTCCCTAGCCAAGATCCGCACTGGCCTCTCCTCATACACTAGATCTGGTGGCAACAGCAAGGGCTCGAAATCCAACACATGCGACGGGTTGGAGACATATCTCCGAAGCATGGATACATGGAAAACGTTGTGCACTGCCGCTAGCCCTGGAGGTAGAGCTAAACGGTAGGCCAACGTGCCAACTCTCTCCAAGATCTCGAATGGCCTTATATACCTTGGATTAAGTTTGCCTCTCCGGCCAAAGCGCACTACTCCCTTCATAGGTGACACCTTCAGGAACACGTGATCACCTACAGCGAACTCCAAATCTCGTCGTCTGGCATCTGCATAACTCTTCTGCCGACTCTGAGCAGTCCGCATCCTATCTCGAATCTGAGTCACAATGTCAGCTGTCTGCTGCACAATCTCAGGACCCAGTAAAATCCGCTCACCAACCTCATCCCAATGCACAGGAGATCTACATCTCCTCCCATACAAGGCTGCATAAGGAGCCATACCTATAGACGACTGAAAACTGTTGTTATAGGTAAACTCCACTAATGGCAGTCTAGTCTCTCAAGAGCCCCGAAAATCAATGACACAAGCTCTCAGAAGATCCTCGAGAACCTGGATCACCCTCTCAGACTGACCATCTGTCTGGGGATGAAATGTTGTACTGAACAAAAGCCTCGTCCCCAAAGCCGTGTGCAGACTCTTCCAAAACGCAGATGTGAATCTCGGATCTCTGTCTGACACAATAGACACTGGTATGCCATGCAGTCTAACAATCTCTCTGATGTAAAGCTCTGCATACTGTGTCAAAGTATAAGTAGTCCTCACCGGCAAGAAATGAGCTGACTTGGTGAGTCTATCCACAATCACCCAAATCGCTGTGCACCCTCTGGCACTCCTCGGTAAGCCAACCACAAAGTCCATCGTAATATTCTCCCATTTCCATTTCGGAATAGGAAGAGGTCTAAGAAGTTCTGCTGGACGCTGATGCTCTGCCTTGACTTGCTGACAAGTCAAGCACTCTGACACCACTCTCCCGATGTCACTCTTCATCCCGGGCCACCAATACAATAGCTGCAAGTCTTTGTACATCTTCGTACTTCCGGGGTGAATGGAGTACGGAGATGTGTGAGCCTCTGCTAAAATCTCAGCTCTCAACTGATCGACGTTCGGTACCCACATCCTCCCACGGTACTGAACGATACCATCCTCCACTGTATACAAGAGATTACCTCTAGCCTCATCTCTCTGTCTCCATCGCTGCAACTCCTCATCAGTGGACTGTCCCTCCCTAATCCGATCTCGCAGAACTGGCTGCACCGTCAACACTGAGAAGCTCGGTGCACTACCGCTCGGATAACACTCCAAGCCAAATCTCTGAATCTCGCTCTGTAGTGGTAACTGTACGGTCAAACATGATACCACTGACGACTTCAGACTCAAAGCATCGGCCACCACATTAGCTTTACCCGGATGGTAGCTAATGTCACAGTCATAGTCCTTCACCAACTCCAACCATCTGCGCTGTCTCATGTTCAACTCCTTCTGTGTGAAGAAGTACTTGAGACTCTTGTGGTCTGTGAAAATCTTGCACTTCTCGCCATACAGATAGTGCCTCCAGATTTTCAAAGCGAAGACCACTGCTGCCAACTCCAAGTCATGCGTCGGGTAGTTCTGCTCATGAATCTTCAGCTGCCTCGACGCATACGCAATAACTTTACCACACTGCATAAGCACTGCGCCTAAACCTAGTTTAGACGCGTCGGTGTACACCACTAACTCCTCGTGTGGTACTGTCATCGCTAACACTAGTGCTGTAGTGAGTGCTTCCTTCAACTGATCGAAGCTCCTTTGACAGGCTGAACTCCAGATAAACTTCGCATTCTTCTTGGTCAAGGAAGTCAAGGGTACTGCAATAGAGGAAAAACCCTTGATAAACTTCCTGTAATATCCTGCCAAACCCAAGAAACTGCGAATCTCTGAAGCATTCTTCGGAATACCCCAATTCTGCACTGCCTCAACCTTAGACTGATCAACTGCAATCCCATCTCTCGAAATAATGTGGCCAAGAAATGCCACCTGCTCAAGCCAAAACTCGCACTTGCTGAACTTGGCATACAAACGATGCTCCCTCAAAGTCTGCAACGCTGTCTGAAGATGCTATCTATGCTCCTCGATGCTCCTAGAATAGATCAAAATATCATCAATAAAGACTATGATGAACTGATCTAAATACGGCTGAAAGACTCGGTTCATGAGATCCATGAAAATCGCTGGAGCATTGGTCATCCCAAATGGCATCACTAAGAACTCGTAATGCCCATATCGTGTCCTGAAAGCAGTCTTGGACACATCTGCATCTCTAACACGCAACTAATGATAACCAGATCGCAGGTCGATCTTGGAGAACACCGAAGCTCCCTGCAACTGGTCAAATAAATCCTCTATCCTTGGCAGTGGATACTTGTTCTTCACTGTGACCCTGTTGAGCTCTCGATAATCGATGCACAGTCTCATACTGCCATCCTTCTTCTTCACAAATAACACCGGAGCTCCCCACGGAGAAAAGCTAGGACGAACAAAGCCTTTCTCTAACAACTCCTGAATCTGCTCCTTCAACTCTTTCATCTCGGTAGGAGCAAGTCTGTAAGGTGCCTTAGAGATAGGCACGGTGTCTGGCACTAAGTCGATGCCGAACTCCACATCTCTCACTGGTGGAATTCCTGCAACATCCTCCGGAAAGACATCCGGAAAGTCACGAACCACCTCTATCTCTGATAATGATCTGCTAGATGGCTCTGAAGTCGTGACAATACTCGCTAGAAACCCCTGGCAACCCCGTCTCAACAACTTCCTCGCCTGAATAAGAGATATCACCTGAGGAATATCACTGCTCTGAGATGCATGAAAAGTGAACGGGTCGCCCACTGTAGGTCTCACTGACACTGATCTCCGACGGAAATCAATCGAAGCTCCATTGACTGTCAACCAGTCCATACCCAAAATAAGATCAAAACCACTCAAAGGCAAAACTACTACATCTGCTCGAATGGAGTGTCCCTGCAGCTCTAACTCCAGTCCTCGAATAACCTTCGAGGTAGAAATAATCTGCCCTGACGGCATAGTAACATCATACCCACTGTCACTACTCTCAGGTGTGATGCCTACCCGCCTGATAAACTCCAGGGAGATAAACGAATGCGTAGCCCCTGAATCTAGCAACGCAAACGTGGAGTTGCCTCCAACTAGAATTCTCCCTGCACGCAGAAAATTCCCAACAGTTTCATACCACTACTAAATTTTCCCCAACAAGTCACTACAAATTCTTAATTCTAATCACAAGTAAAACATGCTTACTATTCTAACATGCAGTTAAATAACCCAAATAACAAGAATTCCAAATTAAAGACTAAATTCTTAACCAAAGGAAAATTATTAAAATGCTAGGGATAAGATATACCGGTGATCAAGGAGGTGTCTGGATCTACCTCCTCAGCCTGCATCACAAACACCCTACCAACGGTGTTCTTCTTCCTGGGGCAGTTAGCTATCTGATGCCCTGGCTCCCTACAGTGGTAGCAAACTCCTGCTCCCAATAGACAAGGTCCCGAATGCATCTTCTGGCACTTCGGGCAAGTAGGATAAGCTATGGCATTAGGGGCCCCGCCCCTCTGCTGCTGCGGCCTCTGCTGCTGTGGCCTCTGCTGCTGATTCGGGCCCTTAGCCGGCCCTGTATACTGCTTCTTCGCAGGAGGCTGCGAAGATGGTCGCTGGTACCCAGCCTGAAACTGCCTCTTCCCCTGCTGCTCCCTCTGGATCTCTCTCCGACCCTCCTCGGAACGCAAGGCTCTACTGACTGCAGACTCATAAGTAAGGACGTCTGCCATACGAACATCATGCCTGATATCAGCCTTCAGGCCCTCCACAAACTGTCTCAACTTCTCCTGCGGACTATCAGCAATCAAGGGCACAAAGTGACAGCCCCTCTCGAACTGCCTCACATACTCAACCACGGCCTTGTCCCCCTGACGGAGACTCATAAACTCACGGATCATGCGACTGCGCACATCCTCAGTAAAGTACTTGGCGTAGAAGATACGCCTAAACTCTGCCCAGGTCAGTGTAGGAAGGTCGACTCCTCTGGCTGCACCCTCTCACCAGAGCGCTGCATCACCCCTCAGCATGTACGTCGCACAGTTCACCTTGTTGGTGTCTGTGATCCCCATATAAGCAAAGATGGACTCCAGAGAGCGAATCCATCCCTCCGCCACCAAAGGATCGGTGGTACCAACAAACTCCTTGGGTCCCTTCTTCTGGAACCTCTCAGCAACGTCCTCCTCGTGGGACAACCTGGGACGAGTAGCCTGCTGCTCTTACAGAGAAGTAATCCCTGCCATCATATTTGCATTGGCCTGCTCCAATGCTGCAATAGGGTTCTGCGGAGGTGGAGGTGGAGGTCCCCCACGTCTGTTAACTGGTCTCGGAGGCATTCTGCACCACCACATATTTATTAACGTAAATCGCCATGCATAACTAAGTTGTTTAAAAATTAATGCTAACTTAAATTCTAAAAATTAAATCATGCTATAAACACTTAAAACTTACAGACCGGTAGCGTGGACTTCTGAGCTCGCATAGCAGTTATGACCCCTCCAAGGACCGTGCTCTGATACCAACTTAAACGACCCTAACTCTATAATTAATAAATAAATATGCGGAAAATTATTATTATTTTTTTTTTATACTTACTAAATAAAATATGTACATATATGCCCATACATATATGCACAGAATAAAAAGATTTAAAATAAATAAATAAATAAATAAACAAATAAATACTTAAATAAAATGCATTCTTTAAAATAAAATAAACATCTGAGTCAAACATTTAATTAAAAATACTGC
Source organism: Henckelia pumila (assembly GCF_033568475.1). Lineage (NCBI taxonomy): Eukaryota > Viridiplantae > Streptophyta > Magnoliopsida > Lamiales > Gesneriaceae > Henckelia > Henckelia pumila. Next base: position 161,721,132 of record NC_133122.1, read on the forward strand.
AAAATAAAAATGAGTAAATTCTGCATGCACTGAAAATATTTAATAAAATATTCTAAACTCACAACCACTGAAAAGTAATAAAAATGCATCATACTAAAATATTCAAAAAACATGCAAGGTGACTCAGACATCTATCACGGTCACGGGGTCACTGCATGTCTGCTCATACATCCTCGCCTCCGGTGGGGACAACATCATCCTCAACGTCCTCACCTGCACCATACCAGTGTAGTGAGCCTAGAGGCCCAACATGCTAACATAACAAGGGTTTAAAAATAATTTAAAACAATTAAATACTAATACATACATATACATGAATGAGCATGCTTAAAAATTACATAACATAACTTAACTTAAATAAACTTAAATAACATAATACATAACATTGTTGAGCAATTAATTTTCTAACATCGCATGGTTGTATCCGTAGTGTAACCTTAAATCATACATTAAATACTGATCAGCGTGAAAACCAACGTACGTGGCCGGTGACGAATCACCTCTTAAATTGGCAGTAAACTGCCCTTCAATCATATGGGGACGAATCCCCCTTAAATTGTCACACTACTTCAACTTCCAACATAAAATATTTTCTTGCTCAACCTTAACATTAAATCATGCATAAAATATTATTTCATGAATGCATGTACTTAAATAAAAATGTGTGTCCTTCATACATATTTAATTTAATTTCTTACTACCATATAAATATTAAAATAACTTCAATGCATAAAAATGATTAAATATATATTCAGGACACATGCAAATTTCTCATGGATGGTCCTGGACTGCTGGCCCTAACACTCAAGCACATTTACTTAAATCTGGCCCATTAACATACTTAAGCCCAATAAAATTGATCTAAGCCCAATTAAATAATTAAAGCCCATAAATAACCAATTCTGGCCCAATGGGCCCAAAAGCCCAAAGACTGGCCCAATAATTTTCACGGGCCCTAAAGCCATAAAAATTATTGGACTCACTTAATTAAATTAATTAAGCCCAAAATAAATAAATTTGACTCAAAATAATTAAATGGAGCCCAATTAAATTTTGGGATTTAATTAGGCCCATTAAATACTTAATTAAACTTAAAACTTAAAAATAAAAATACCCGAGCCCGACGCACTTAACCCGGACCCGGACCCAACTAACATAACCCATGACCCACTGACCCGACCCGGAACCCACAGCCCGACCCGGACCAGCTAGAAACCCCAGAACCCGAACCCTTCTCTTATCCTTCTCCTCGGCCGCGAGCAGCAGCTTTCCGGGGCTGATGCCGCCATGTTCCGGCCATCCCCTGGCCGGAGCATGACCACCTACCCCTAGCCCTCTTCAAGACATTTCCAACAAGCTAAAAACCAGCCCAATCCGAGCCCTAACGAAGGAGAACGAACCAAAACAAACTAGCCCTTATTCTGCTCGCCTCCTGCGCGCGACAGCAGAGTTCCGGCCAATCTTCCGGCCAGCTCCGGCCATCACTGGCTGGGAAATCACTGGCAAAAACCTACCCCTATGTCGTAGGGTTCTAACCCAACTGGAATCAGTCTAAAACATGCATTATGGACCGAGAACGACCCAATCTCCCAACATCGCTCAACATGCGCACCCTAGGACCTGTTCTGAACCAGCTCCTCTCTTGGCCATGCATGGCTCGAACCAGGCAAGCCATTCAATCCTAGGGACCCTAAGACATCACCCTAGATGTGGCCAGCAGCCCTGGATCGGCCCCTTCCTTAAAAACATGAGTATGCATCATGAACAAGCCAACACATGCAGAAAAACGTGAATAGTTCATTCAAAATCCAAAGTTTCTTACAAAAATCGAACAGGACAGTACATAATCTGATGCATACACACTCACACATATACCTACTGATATGGTCTTAAAAATGGAAGAAAACATGCCTTAAACGTGATTAAGAAAAGACGAATGCGTTAGCGGCGAATCCGGGACGACGAGACAAAGAACGATCACGCTTGAAGCTTGAACAACCCATGGCTATGGCTTCCCTGGTGTTTGCGTTGAAGGAGGAGAATGGAGAGGGGAGGGAGGCGGCTAGGTTGAGAGAATGGGAAATAAACGTGTGATAGGGGATTCTTGGGTAGACTAGGATTTGATTTGTTTTTAATAAACTAGATAATTAGGAAAAATATATTTTAAAAGCTCCCTAATAAATTTACAAATCTGAACATAAATCATAAATCCCAAAATATGAATTTAGGGAATTTTTATAAATTAATAAAAGTCATTAAAATGACTCATTTTGGCTAAAAATGAACTTTTAAATAAATATAATTATAAATAAAATATTTCCTAACTTATAAAGATATTTCCTAACATAATAAATAGCTAAATCCCGAAATTACAAATCAAGGGAATTTTAAAAATATTAAAAAGTCATTATTTTGGCTTAAATCGGGTAAAAACGGACCCTTAAAATAACTCAAATTAAATACTAAAAATTTTGGTGAATAATATCTCAAAATAATATTTTTGGGCTCTAAAAATACTCATAAAATAATTTGGGTAAGAAGTCGTCATCTCGTCCGTCCATTGTCCCGTCTACGCGATTAAATAATGCAATAATTCTAAAATCACAAAAATCACTAATTATGAGTTAAATGCTTAAAAATAACTTAAATCATGCACCAATACTTCACATAATATTTAACCCATAAATCTAAAAATTTAAATGAATAATTTCCTAATTATGCATGCAGATTCACGTATTTAAAAATACCGGGTGTTACATATAGTGTAATCCTAGTGTAATTTTATTTATACTATAGGGTAATTCTATTGTTATTTTAGTTATATTATATTGTTATTGTAGTGTAAATTTAGTTATACTATAGTGTAATGCTAGTGTTATTTTAGTTATACTATAGTGTAATACTAGTGTAATTTTAGTTATACTATAGTTTAATTCTAGTGTTATTTTAGTTATACTATAGTGTTATTGTAATGTAAATTTAGTTACAATATAGTGTAGACTTAGTGTAATTTTAGTTATACTATATTGTAATGATAGTGTTATTTTAGTTATACTATAGTGTTATTGTAGTCTAAATTTAGTTACCTTATAGTGTAAACTTAGTGTAATTTTAGTTATATTATAGTGTAATGCTAGTGCTATTTTAGTTATTGTAAGACCCAGAAATATTAAATTCTTAATTATGGGATTTGAGAATTAAATTCCATATTTCGGGTTAATATTGATTTGAGAAGCTAAAGAAATGATAGAATTAATTTATGGGCCGAAAATATTTAATTTGAAAATTTATGGATTTTGAGATTTCAATTCCGGGAATTCTTAGATTAAAAAGAATAAATATTTGATTTGAATATTTATGTAATTGAAGATTAAATTCCAACTTTCGAAAATTAATATGACGTATTTCGAAGATTCAATCCGATCAGAGATTGATTTTCAAATATCGAAGTTTGAAGGGCTGAAGTGCAAACGGCCGGGATTATTTAATTGATTTGAATTTAATTTATTTTAATTCGAGTATATTTAATTTGGGAATATTTAGAGTTTCGATTTAAATTCTAATATTCTTAAATTATTTTGGATTGAAATTGAATTAAATAGAAGGCCGGTGACTGAATTGCACCTTTTGGAAGAGGCCAGGGGCAATAGTGCAATTTATGCATGCATATCCGATTTTATATATATATATTAGATGGAATACGTGTAAGGTGCGAGGAAATTCATTCGGAAAATGGAGCCACGAACAGGGGAGTCCGATCCCTCCATTTTTGTTGCTTCGACGATTTTCAAAATGGCGTAACTTTTGTGTCGGTCGTCCGTTTTCGATTCCGAAAGATGTTCTGAAATCCTTGCGACAAGTACTTCGATTTGATGTAAGTATCTTGTTGATTTATCAAGATTTCAAAATCCAAAAATAACAGAAATCAGACGTTGAACTTATGTCTTGTGTTTTGATGGTTTCTACATGTCCATATCGACATCGACTTGGTTATTTAACATCGTATGCATTTGAATGAATTGTTACAGCATGTATCTTGATGTTATACTGCTGATATGCCGAGAATATGATGTTAAGTAGCTGATATGTGATTCATATAGGTGATATGAGATTAGAATTGAAGTTCCATACCGAGTCGAATCCCGAATTTGAATCGCTACGATGCTCGGTTATGTTTTGCAACCAGATTTTTAGCCTACGATTGAGCCAATGATCTGAGGATCGTATTCTGATTTTGTTAGATGATAATCGTTACATTTCAGATGTGATATGAGCTCAATCCATTTAAGAGATCAGTATTGCATGTTTGTACATGTTCTTACATGTATATGTATTCCGATATCGCAACCGAATTGACGAACTGATAGCGATTGAACTTAGTACGATTTCCAGCATGTGATTAGATGTTTATACCTGCTGGTATGCTGATTTGGTACTTGTAATGATGATATATTTGGTATATGAAGATTGATTCGAAATCGCTATGTCGTCGATTTCCGATTTTGAATCGCTACGCCGTCAATTGATGTTTTGAAGCTGTTTGAATAGCCTATGACTGAAATAAGACTATATTTGAAATGTTATCGATGATTTAGCATTTTTATTTCTCAGTTTCGGATAAATTTCGAAGGCTAACGACTCACAACTCCGAGTTGTATCGTATATGAAGAAGTTGAAGGTTTGAATGAGTTTGATTGAAGATAGATTGATGAATTTGAATTGATTCTGATATGAATGATTAGAATGAAGATTGATATATATGTTTCGATGATTATATTTCAGATTGAAGCATTCAGAATCAAGAATTACAAAGGTATAATGATGACATTGAGAGTCAGGAATTTTAAAACTCAAGAACGATTCTTATTGAGTTGTTCCACCAAAATCACATACGTATTTATTGCTTTGATTTGATTTTGATGTTGTCGATCCATCCCAGGTAGTGGATCTTTAATTTTGAATCGATATGATTTTGATATGATGATGATACGAATTGATTCTATGCCAAGGTCGGAGGGCGACTTTATTTTCGAATCCGGAATGATTTTGATAGATGGATATCCATGTCAAGATCGGATACGAACCTTGATGGCAACGATGATTTATGAATCAATTCTGAAGCGAGATATGCGTTATTTTTACTCTATTCTTGAGTTCATATGTTTAGGGTTGATATCAATTTATTTAACGCGTTTATATGTCGATTATACTGATAATAATTTCTCACCGGAGTTTATCCGGCTGTTGTTTTGTTTTGTTTTGTATGTGTGCATTGCAACAGGTGGGGCAGGAGCTAGTCTGAGATGATATGGACAGCTCGGGAGTGAGAATTAGCAAGTGTGGACTCGGGTTTTAAGAGAAAGAATGGTAGTTTGATAGCCTTGATTTTGATATGAAACTTGAGATTTAGAAGCTCACATGTGAAGATTTAGTGTAGCTTATTGTTTCATGCCTCTATGATATCTATTTGATGTAATAATCTTAAGATTTGATGCTTGAGCATGGCTATATGTATATATGCATGTTCTGAGATATTATAACATGCTTATGATCGATTTGTATTGAAGATTCTTGCCATTGTTCTATGTTTTGACAGCAAAGTGTGTTCTGAACTTTTTCTGGAAATCATGCTCGCTCGATCGGCGATTTTTGTCGGATCGAGCGAGGCCTGTTGTTATGGGCAGAAACGAGAAAAATTCATGCTCGCTCGATCGGCGATTTTTGCCGGATCGAGCGAGGCTTTGTTGTGCAGACCCGAGAGTATTAATTCATAGCTCGCTCGATCGGCTAACTTTGCCGGATCGAGCGAGGCTCTGGAAAGTTTTTAAAAAAAAAAATAAAATTTTAGCTCTTGGTTTGTATTATATTCTATTGTTGATTAATTGTTTTATTAATCATTAATTGCCCTAAGACGAGATTAGTAACCCGAGGTCCTCACAACAGGTGGTATCAGAGCGTAAGTTTCTAGGACTGAGATAGAAGCTGAGTGGGGTAGATTGAGTCACATTCATTTATTGTATTGCATGATTATGCATTACTGATTCGATGAAATTACATGTGCGCATGATCTACTTTTTGAAATGAAATTGCCTGATTTACTGATTCGTAAATAATTGACTTTCTTATTACTTGGTAAGTAAAGTTTGGGAAGTCTTATCGAAGTTATTATAAGATTCTCCCTGGGTGATGTAAGCACCCCGAATCGAAGAAAACAGTGTTCTTTGGGTGACGTAAGCACCCCAGACTGAATCAGAAGTGTCTTGCCGGACTGAACAGAATTGTCTGATCAGATAGAACTTCACTGTATTGCTCAGCTTAATGAAGTATTTTGATTGAACAGAACAGAATATCAGCAAATGAATCGATGTTATTGTAGGTAGAAGTTGGTCTGAAGAACTTGATCAGTTGTTCAGATACCTGACAGATATAGATGAATATCGTATCAGATTGATTGTCTATCAACTTCAAGACCTAGAGACTAGCTAATATCTTTTGACGAAGAAATTTTGACAGAACAGAGGTATATTATTTGTTGGTAAGTGCTTCAAACAGAGTTTGATTTAACGATTCTTTGCCACAACAGATAAACTGATGAGAAAGAATTATCTCTCGAAATTGAATATTTTGATTATGAAGGATATATTTCTAGCTGTTCAAGCCTATTATCAGTTTTTGAATTGTCCATGATAATAAAGCAGCTCACGATTGAGTTGTTTATTTATGACTTGAATTCGAAGATTCTGTCTGAATATATATTGATTCCTGACACATTTTCTGGAAGACATTGACTGAACGAAGAGAATTGAAACTGAATGATGATACAGAAAGAATAGCATTATAGCTTTGCTACAGTGGATGATATCATCACAATTGGCTGAACTTATTCTTTCAAGACAGATATGAAGTAAACAATATGAAGAGAGTCTCCTCACTTTAGCGGACCGATACAGATTTTTTTGGGTCTGAATACAGAGAAAGTCAAAGATTACTACACTCAATTTGGAGGAAGATATCCAAAGAATCAGTGTAGAGACAGTACAAGCTGATGTGCTAGTCTTTGTCAGAAGCAAATTCGACTCAGAGAAGATTTGAATGAAGAATAGTTCCAGAAGTATACAGAGGATCCGAATGAAATTGCACAGAAATGAAATTGCAGGTAACAAATTTATTGTTTTAACCTGTTTATGTTATTGGTGCAACGAAGCTATATGATAAATGAAGCTTATTATATTGCTCTTCTGTATCCGAAAAGCAAAATTGTGAATTGAACTGAAGAATGGAACTACTACTTCGATGAAATGAATTGAACATGATTTTGTTCATAATGAGATATCTGTTTAGGTTGCATGATAGATGATGATGCAATAACCTGATACAGAATAGCAGAAGATTGATGATCAGAAACGATTAAATTAGATCAGCAAGAACATAATGTGCATATGAATATGATGATATGATATAGAATCTCGAATTAAGGTTCTATCATTCCTGTTTGTTATATGAAGTTCAATTACAAACAGATTTCGACATCAGAATATTCAATGTCATAGATATGTTCACAATCTAAATTAGCATTGGTCGATGTGCCAATAAGTCGAAGTTTTCTGATATATGTTCCAGTAAGATTTTGATTTTAGTTTAAGTTTTGAACTGGAATTCTATAGCGACTTGATGACATGAATGGTGCTATTGAGGTTTATCGAATCGATGATGATATGACAATCAGTTACAAATGAGTCTTTTCTTTGATTATGCTGAATCGATTACATCAAAAGGAGTTATGGTTCTTGAAATCTTTAATATTGGTTATTCATGGCGCGCTAAATTATTTCACTCATTTGGAGTATGCGATGCAAGTGAGTTGTTTTCACTGTGCAGAGTTTGTTATCCAGACATTTTGAGTTGTGGATGACCTTGATTGAGTGATTTTCTCAATCTTGATTTATTGATTTTGATTTTGAGAATTATTGATCTTTTGATGGATATTTCAGCGTATTTTAAGATTTTGACTCGTAACTAATAGAGGAAATTCGAAGATGATCTATTATTTTGGGTTAGATGATATGAGTTATTAGTATTTTGGGACATAGAATGAAGAATGAAATAGGCATTCAATTAAGTGATTTTAGAATTCTGTGTATTTTGGTTCGAATATTCAGATGAATGCAGAACAATCAGAATGATTTCTAATTGAAAAGAAGCCAGAATTGTTACGAAGATGAAAGAAACACAGAAAATCAAATTGAAGCGATGAGAATTCAATACAAAATGTCAGAATGGAGATATGAATATTCATGTCAGATCTGAATAGATTTCAGATCCGAATAGATGAACTCTTTTATGAATGATATTATGAATTGTGCCTGATATTTCCAAAAAGGGATATCAGAATTTGAAGAATTGCACAATGATAAAGTTAGTAATTATTCAACCAGATAGGACAGTAATAGTATGTTTTCGAAGTTAAACATACAAAGAATTTATAATGAATTTAAGAAAATCGTTGACCAGATGAGTTCAGTGATATTTTAGGAACTCTAGAATTAGAACGAGAATATGATCTGAAAGAAGATTTTGCGAAAATATTATGATGAAGCAGTATAAATGAGGTAAACAGGTGGTAGTTATGATTAGATTGATGAAATTACTAAAGAAAATGATATGTCTGTACAATCAAATCACTGAATTGTGCTCAGTGTATGAATACTTTTTGATGCGAAAATACGTGAATTGAAGAATGGTCAGAGTAGATGAATTTAATTTCAGAAATAACCTATATCTGACATGATATAGAATATTAAAAGTTCTAAATACTTTGAAATCTGTAAAGTACAGCATAATAGTTTTTGATAGATAAATCAGATTTTCAGAATATGCTGTATAAGATGTGATACAGATATGAATAGATAGTTGTTAGCCGTGAAGAAGCTAAGGATTTGATGATAAACTTACAGGAATGATGATAATCTATTGTCATGATGAATACGTTAGAGTTCTTTGATCGAGATATGGCATTGATTGATTGATGTTTTGAGAGTTTGGTTAGATGTGATTGCATGATACCATTCTCTGATCGATAGATTATCTGAGTTGATTTTCTAGATTGTGAGAGTATTCTCAGAACTTTAATACCTGATTGGGTATTCATGGATTGATGACTTGCCATTTAATGATTATAAGTCATGTAACAGCTATCTGATTGATACAATGATCGTACTTTGAATAGTTGATGTTCAGAATCTCAAAAATATCCTTGATTAAAAATAAGATAGTTATTGAATTGCTATTGAGAAGATAATTTGATGATACGATGAGAAGAAATCAGATTTCTTTATGGTTATAATATTACCGACGTATTCAATATCAGATATGATTTGAGATACACAAAGATTATGACTATAAATCTATCTGAAATGAGAACATAGAAGACGAATCAGAGTTAGCAATTGAATGATAGATATAACTATTGAAGTTGTTACTGATTTGTTAATAGGAGAGTTATATTGAATTATCATTCGATTCAGAATAGAGAAATAACCGTGTTTGAGATACAAACTCGGAAGATCTTGAAACGATGAATAGAATGACATTGTCGACTTGAGATATGCTTTGCCTAGGGCATGGATTGATCTTGAAGAAGAAACAAGTCGTCATTGAAGTTAGATTTTACTGACTGAAATGTCAGATAGAATTGATGATGCGATTTGAAAGAAGTATTACTTTCAGCTTGATATGTTGGATCTGATTGTTCCACATATTTTAACTTTAATCAAATACAATAGATATGGAAGAAATTCTGAGTGAAGTCAATTATTCGACAGATCCTTGAGTAAGGAAAGAAACAACTCAGAAAATATTCTCTTCTATTAATTACGGTACAAGACAATTGAAGCGGATCCGAAGAATTAATTTGCTAAGAGATGAAGAAATAAAATACGAAGATCAGAATTGGATGATTGAAGTGAGAACCACTTCAGGTAATCATTCAGTCTATCAGACTTGATATTTAAATTGATTGTGATTTCGAGGACGAAATCATTTCTTAGAGAAGAGAAAATGTAAGGCTCAGAAATATTAAATTCTTAATTATGGTATTTGAGAATTAAATTCCATTTTCGGGTTAATATTGATTTGAGAAGCTGAAGAAATGATAGAATTAATTTCTGAGCCGAAAATATTTAATTTGAGAATTTGAGATTTCAATTTCGGGAATTCTTAGATTAAAAAGAATAAATATTTGATTTGAATATTTATGGAATTTAAGATTAAATTCCAACTTTTGGAAATTAATATGACGTATTTCAAAGATTCAATCCGATCAGAGATTGATTTGCAAATATCGAAGTTTGAAGGGCTGAAGTGCAAACGGCCGGGATTATTTAATTGATTCGAATTTAATTTATTTTAATTCGAGTATATTTAATTTGGGAATATTTAGAGTTTCGATTTAAATTCTAATATTCTTAAATTATTTTGGATTGAAATTGAATTAAATAGAAGGCCGGTGACTGAATTGCACCTTTTGGAAGAGGCCAGGGGCAATAGTGCAATTTATGCATGCATATCCGATTATATATATATATATATATATTAGATGGAATACGTGTAAGGTGGAAGGAAATTCATTCGGAAAATGGAGCCACGAACAGGGGAGTCCGATCCCTCCATTTTTGTTGCTTCGACGATTTTCAAAATGACGTAACTTTTGTGTCGGTCGTCCGTTTTCGATTCCGAAAGATGTTCTGGAATCCTTTAGACAAGTACTTCGATTTGATGTAAGTATCTTGTTGATTTATCAAGATTTCAAAATCCAGAAATGACAGAAATCAGACGTTGAACTTATGTCTTGTATTTTGATGGTTTCTACATGTCCATATCGACATCGACTTGGTTATTTAACATCGTATGCATTTGAATGAATTGTTACAGCATGTATCTTGATGTTATACTGCTGATATGCCGAGAATATGATTTAAGTAGCTGATATGTGATTCATATAGTTGATATGAGATTAGAATTGAAGTTCCATACGGAGTCGAATCCCGAATTTGAATCGCTACGATGCTCGGTTATGTTTTGCAACCAGATTTTTAGCCTATGATTGAGCCAATGATCTGAGGATCGTATTCTGATTTTGTTAGATGATAATCGTTACATTTCATATGTGATATGAGCTCAATCCATTTAAGAGATCAGTATTGCATGTTTGTACATGTTCTTACATGTATATGTATTCCGATATCGCAACCGAATTGACGAACTGATAGAGATTGAACTTAGTATGATTTCCAGCATGTGATTCGATGTTTATACCAGCTGGTATGCTGATTTGGTACTTGTAATGATGATATATTTGGTATATGAAGATTGATTCGAAATCGCTATGTTGTCGATTTCCGATTTTGAATCGCTACGCCGTCAATTGATGTTTTGAAGCTGTTTGAATAGCCTATGACTGAAATAAGACTATATTTGAAATGTTATCGATGATTTAGCATTTTTATTTCTCAGTTTTGGATAAATTTCGAATGCTAACGACTCACAACTCCGAGTTGTATCATATATGAAGAAGTTGAAGGTTTGAATGAGTTTGATTGAAGATAGATTGATGAATTTGAATTGATTTTGATATGAATGATTAGAATGAAGATTGATATATATGTTTCGATGATTATATTTCAGATTGAAGCATTCAGAATCAAGAATTACGAAGGTATAATGACAACATTGAGAGTCAGGAATTTTGAAACTCAAGAACGATTCTTCTTGAGTTGTTCTACCAAAATCACATACGTATTTATTGCTTTGATTTGATTTTGATGTTGTCAATCCATCCCAGGTTGTAACACCCGGTATTTTTAATTACATAAATCCGCCTGCATAATTAGGATATTTAATTATTTAAATTTATGATTTATGGGTTAAATAATTTTGTGAATTATTTATGCATGATTTAATTTATTTTTAAGCATTTAACCCATAATTAGTGATTTTATGATTTTTAGTATTTTTATTATTTAATCGCGTAGACGGGACCGTGGACGGACGAGATGACAATTTTCTAGCCAATTTATTTTATGAGCCTTTTTGGAGCCTTAGATTATTATTTTGAGTTTTATTATCCCAAAATTTTAAGTATTTAATTTTATTTAATTTTAGGAGTCCATTTTTATTCAAATTAAGCCAAAATATTGACTTTTTATTATCTTTAAAATTCCCTAAAATTATTATTTCGAGATTTTATAATATTTATGTTAGTATTATTATTTTTAAAGTTGGGATTATTTTAATTATGTTATTATCTTCCTATTTTAATTATTAAACCCTTATCTACCTAAAATAATCCCCAAACCCTACGCCATTCTCCTAGCATCAGCCGCCTACCTCCCCTCCATTCTCCATATTCATCTTCTTCACTTAGCAATCCTTGAAGAACTCCATAGCTCGTTTTTGAAGGTTCAAGTCGGTTGTCATCGCCCCCGTCGTCCCGGACTCGTCGCCTTCTCGTTTTCTCTACTACTTTGGTGGAAGGCATGATTTTTCCTTCTCTTTTCTTCTCCATATCAGTATATGCATGTGGGTATCGTGTATACATCAAACTTTTCCAAGATTTTTCCAGAAAATTTCGGTTTTGGACGTTGCACCTTGTTCTTGCATTGTTTTGGTTTGCATACTCACGTTTTTCTTGCATGGATTGTGCATGGCTGCTGTCCACGGTTCAGAGGGGGTCCAAGGGTCCCTAGGATTGGGTTTGGTCAGATTTGTGGGGCTGTAATGGGCTGGAGTCGAAGCCATGTCTTCTGGAGCCAAGCAAATCGCGCGCAGGTTTTTGGCTTCTGGTAGAATGGTTCGTTCTCCCTCCTCAGGCCACTATTTTGGGTGAGGTTTGTTGGGTTGGCACCTACTAGATGTTGGATGAGTTTTGCAATTGGTTTCGCGATTTTAGGTGGTCGGAATCTTGAGAACGAAGCAAAACGCCACAGCTGCTCCTGTCTGCGCGCGAGCTGCGGGTAGGCAGTTTTGCAGAGCTTCGTTCTCCCTCTATACTTGATGGTTTGGGCTGGTTCTTACATGGTTGGAAACGTCTTGAAGAGGGCTAGAGGTAGGTGGTGGTGCTCCGGCCAGGGGACGGCCGGAGCATGGCGGCAACTGCCCCGGAATGCTGCTGCTCACGGCCGAGAGGCAATGGGAGAGAGGGGATCGGGTTGGGCTAGGTTAGGGGTCTGGGTCGGGTCTGAGTGGTCCGGGTCGGGTCGGTTAGGTAGTGGGTCGGGTTAGTGAGTCCGGGTCCGAGTTTGGTGGGCCGGGCTCGAGTATTTTATTTTTAAAGTATTTTACAAATTTATGTGTTTTTGGGTCAAATAAATTGAAATAAAATTATTTCGACTCCCAAATAATTTTATTTGGACTTTTAAAAATTTTAATTAAGTTAGTCCATTTATTTTATGGGCTTTTGGGCCCATAAAAGTTAATGGGCCAGTCTTTGGGTTTTTGGGCCCAATGGGCCAGTTTAAGTGTTATTGGGCTTAGTGTAATTTTAATGGGCTTTATTAATTTAATTGGGCTTAGAATAATTATTTGGGCTTAAAGTTTGAAATAATGGGCTTAAGTATGTTAATGGGCCAGATTTAAGTTAATGGGCTTGTGTGTAGGGCCAGCAGTCCAGGACCATCCATGAGAAAATTTGCATGTGTCCTGAATATATATTTAATTATTTATATGCATTTAAGTTATTTTAATATTTATATGTTAGTAAGAAATTAAATTAAATAGATATGATGGACACACATTTTATTCAAGTACATGCATTCATGAAATAATATTTTATGCATGATTTAATGTTTAAGTTGAGCAATAAAAATATTTTATGTTGGAAGTTGAAGTAGTGTGACAATTTAAGGGGGATTCGTCCCATATGATTGAAGGGCAGTTTACTGCCAATTTAAGAGGTGATTCGTCACCGGCCACGTACGTAGGTTTCCACGCTGATCAGTATTTAATGTATGATTTAAGGTTACACTACGGATACAACCATGCTATGTTAGAAAATAAATTGCTCAATATTGTTATGTATTATGTTATGTATTATGTTTATTTAAGTAAGTTATGTTATGTAATTTTTTAAGCATGCTCATTCATGTATATGTATGTATTAGTATTAAATTGGTTTAAATTATTTTAAACCCTTGTTATGTTAGCATGTTGGGCCTCTAGGCTCACTACAATGGTATGGTGCAGGTGAGTACGTTGAGGATGACATTGTACCCACCGGAGGCGAGGACGTATGAGCATGCATGCAGTGGCCCCGTGACCGTGAAATATTCTGAGTCGCTATGCATGTTATTGTTCTTGTCAGCATGATACATTTTTATTATTTTCAGTGATTGAGGGTCTAGAATATTTATTTAATATTTTCAGTGCATGCAAACTTTTATTTACTTATGCAGTATATTTTTAATTAATGTTTGACTCAGATATTTATTATATTTTTAAGAATGCATTTTTATTTAAGTATTTAATTGTTTATTCATTTTAAATATTTTTATTCTGTGCATATATGTATGGGCATATATGTACATATTTTATTTAGTAAGTATAAAAAAAAAAAAAAATTTCCGCATATTTATTTATTATAGAGTTAGGGTCGTTTCACAGGTAGTGGATCTTTAATTTTGAATCGATATGATTTTGATATGATGATGATACGAATTGATTCTATGCCAAGGTCGGAGGGCGACTTTATTTTCGAATCCGAAATGATTTTGATAGATGGATATCCATGTCAAGATCGGATACGAACCTTGATGGCAACGATGATTTATGAATCAATTCTGAAGCGAGATATGCGGTATTTTTACTCTATTCTTGAGTTGATATGTTTAGGGTTGATATGAATTTATTTAACGCGTTTATATGTCGATTATACTGAGAATAATTTCTCACCGGAGTTTATCCGGCTGTTGTTTTGTTTTGTATGTGTGCATTGCAACAGGTGGGGCAGGAGCTAGTCTGAGATGATATGGACAGCTCGGGAGTGAGACTTAGCAAGTGTGGACTCGGGTTTTAAGAGAAAGAATGGTAGTTTGATAGCCTTGATTTTGATATGAAACTTGAGATTTAGAAGCTCACATGTGAAGATTTAGTGTAGCTTATTGTTTCATGCCTCTATGCTATCTATTTGATGTAATAATCTTAAGATTTAATGCTTGAGCATGGCTATATGTATATATGCATGTTCTGAGATATTATAACATGCTTTGTAACGCCCAGAATTATTTAATTTTGATCCGAGAATATTTAATTTGGGAATATTTAGAGTTTTGATTTAAATTCTAATATTCTTAAATTATTTAGGATTGAAATTGAATAAATTGAGAATTTGAGGAATGAATTGTAATTATTGCATAGTTGAGGGGCTAAAGTGCAAAATCTTATATTTGAACGGGACACTTGCTAGCCTTGAAATTGTTCACGTGTAATACAACATTTTCATCAGATTTCCAAGTCAAGAAACCGAGAGCAAGAAACAGAGACTTTGCCAAGCTTTTTCCTTCATCTTTCAATTGCGATATCTTTTGCTACGATGATCCGATTTCGATTCCAAAAGATGTTCTGGAATCCTTGCAAGACGACCTTCGATTTTATGTAAGTTTCTTCTTTGATTATCAAGGTTTGATAAGTCGAATTTGATAGAGATCAGATGTTGACATAAAAGTGTGGTTGTTAACCTTCTACCTTTGATAATCTTGAAGTTGAGTTGAAGATTGATTTGTATATCATGTTCTTATGAATTCCAGCTATGATTCGATTGAATAACTGTTGATATGTTGAGGATTATGCTGGTTTTGAATTGTATATAGCTGATGTTGTTCTTGATATGTTCGGAATCGCCGAGTTTATACCGATATGCCGTTGAACTATTGATTTGAAGTGATTTGCTATTGTTTTTGGATTCCGAAGTTGCTGAACTATTAGCTGATGCTTCCTTGATTGTTATGCTATCGTTTCAGTGCTTGAACAGGACATTTCAATTCATTGATCTTAACTTCGAAATCGATAGAAGAAGGAACAAGGTTTGAGACTATTCTACATTCAAGTTGTATGGTTTTGAGCAGAATTGAGTCAAGGCTTATATTGGTCATCTTGTACAGCTTTGAACAGTTAGAAGACATCCTACACTTCACATTTGAAAGGTAAAAGTGGACTATTATTTGATTGGGATTACAACTCGAGATGGTTTGTATCGAGTTCCCCTAAATCACATACTTGTTTGATTATTTGCTCTTATGTGTTTTACTTTGAGTTATTGAATAAGTGTTGATATAATGAATGCCTTGATGATGATATATAAGTTGCATTCATCTTGAAGACTTATTCCTTGATTTTGAAATGAACGGAAACGTTCGAATAGACGATTTGAGAATTGTATATGTATGGCCTGGGTGGTTGTTTTAGCCTAGAGTCTAATTTGCATATATGATTGCTTCGAAGTCTAGAGAAGAAAGATAAGTAACCCCACCTCGATCGGGAGAGTCGGTGGATTAGTTATGATATCTACTTCTCGGGATCCCAATTGACGAGATAAGAGATGAACCTTGTTTTAATAAGAGATGAACCTTGTTTTAAAACATGCATCGTATTTACTTTTATATCATGAGTTTGATATATGATTTGTATTGCATGTTTAGTTGCTTTTACTGGGAAATATATTTCTCACCGGAGTTATCCGGCTATTTGTTGTGTTGTATGTGTCATGACGATAGGCGAAAGTGGATCCGGGAAAAAGCGGAATTGAAGAACAAGAGATGAGAGATTAGCGTGATGATCCGGTATAGAAATGAAGTTGCTGTCTTATATGTTTAGAATAAGAGTTGAGGCTTTGAATTAGTAGACTTGAACTTTAGTTAAAGTGTTGATAGTTGATCTTGTAAACATACACTTGAAATGGATGTTCTACTCTTGCTTTGAGTTGTTAATGTATATATATGTTGTTGACTTGATATGATTTCTATACCATGATGATGCTTTTGGGAGTTGATACAACATGTTTAGAACTTGATTCTTACTTTGTGCATGTTTTAGTAGATCAAAGGTTCAAGTTTGACAGCAAGTTTTAGAGCTGGTTTTGAGCTGCGTTTTGTGGGCAGGAAACTGCCCAGGGCCGCGCCCGAGCTGCAGAAAACAGTAGCCCGAGCGCAGCCAGGGCAGTTGGCTACTATTTTGACACCAACAGGGTGCGCCCGAGCGGCGCATTTCAGCCGCTCGAGCACAGTCCATTAAAAAAAAAAAATTCCAGCTTTGAATGCTTGGTGTTTGCTTATCTTTTATTCATGATCTTGGATTAATTTTGTGAATTTGAGAGATTAAGAAACGGGTCGTCACAACAGGTGGTATCAGAGCAAGACAATTCTGGACTTAGATAGACCGTGAGTGGGGTAGATCGAGTCTTCTGCCTTACTTATTTATTTTTTTTATCATGCTATGATTTAATTACGTGATTGAATTACATGTTTTAAATGCTAGCATGATTTACTTTCAAGTATTTTATTACAAGATGTTGTATTTATTTTATTTGAAAGTATGATTACGATGATTAAAGATGCATGCCTACTGGAATATCTGAACTGATTAGAGGCATGGATTCTGATGATTTATGATATTCTATCTGATTATCTGAATTGATTGGAAGCATGTCTTGTTGAGTACTTCAATTATTTATTTAAAGATTGAATCAGAACCGAGTCTTGATCAGAGGTAAGATGATCAGAGGAGGACTGAGATAATTTGATGATTTGGTATGCTAACCATTTTGATAATCAGATATGTCTCGAAGACCAGGACGACCTCCTCTGAGACCTCATGTTCCTATTTCTATACCAGAACAGACAGTTCATATTCCACCGACAGTTGTCTCACCGATAGTGCCTGCAATTGCAGTCCCGAGTAATGAACAGGGCAGTACATCACGAGATATGACCGATATGACTGCAACTCCCATGGAAACACTACTGAAACGTTTTCAATCCTACAAGCCGCCAACTCTGAAAGGTACTGAAAATGCAGTTGAATGGGAAGGATGGCTAGATGACATGGAGATGTTGTTTGATTCACTTGACTACGGTGATGAGCGAAGAGTCAGACTTGTTGGACATCAGTTGCATGAAGTTGCTAAAAGCTGGTGGTTCACAACAAAGAAATCTCTGGAGCGTCGAGGAACTATTCTGACCTGGAATGTCTTCAAGACAGAATTTTATCAACGTTTCTTTCCGGTATCTTATCGAAAAGACAAGGGTGCTGAATTTGCTAATCTGAAGCAGGGAAATTTAAATATTGAAGACTATGTTGCTAAATTCACTACATTGCTACGTTTTGCTCCACATGTTGCAGATAGTGACGAGGCTATGACTGATCAGTTCATTAATGGACTGAATCCTGATGTTTTTACACTGGTAAACACAAGGCGACCGAATAATTTTGCTGATTCCTTGAACAGTGCCAAAGGAGCAGAAGCTGGCTTGATACAGCAGCGAGGAGCTTCGTATATTGCACAGCCTCAGAGACAGTCACAACCTTCAGCTTCAACTCAGCAACAGTCGTTTCGATTTGACAGTGGTGGCAGTAGCAGTGGCAAGAAGGGATATTTGCAAGCTAGAGGAAAACAATTTAAGAAATCTGGAAGCAGTTATTCGAGTTCCAGTGGTACGAAACAGAAATTTGTGGTATTCTGTAACACTTGTGGTGGAGGACATCCAACTGATCAGTGTCGAGGTGTATCTGGGAGATGCCATATATGCCATCAGACTAGCCATTTTGCGAGAGTATGTCCTCAGAGAGGTGCTGGACAGGCACGAGGTACAAAGTCATCACGATCAGTGGCTCAACCTGCAAGACAAGCCTCCTCTGTCCATTCCTTTCAACCATCACCACCTCAGCAACAGTCGAGGTCAGGAGGAAGTCAGGTAGGCAATCATCCACAGAGACAGCAGGCTCATGTCTATGCATTGACGGAGGAGCAGGCACAGGGAGCACCAGATGACGTGATTGCAGGTAACTGTTCTCTTTATGGTTATCCCGCATATGTCTTGATTGATACAGGTGCATCTCATACATTTATATCTGCTCAATTTGTTTCATTGCATTCATTGCCTGTTGAAACATTACCTGTTGTAGTATCTGTTTCTTCTCCTTTGGGGAGGGGTCTTATATCGATTCAGATAGTTAAGAACTGTTTACTACAGTATGAGGGTAATGAAATTGAGATAGATTGCTTCGTACTTGGTATGTCTGATTTCGACTGTATTGTTGGGATTGATATGTTGAACAAGTACAGAGCTACCGTAGACTGTTTCCAGAAGATAGTGAGATTCAGACCTGAAATGGCTGGAGAATGGAAATTCTATGGTAAGGGTTCACGTGCCAAGATTCCTCTTATTTTTGTATTATCTATGACCCAACTCTTGCAGAAAGGAGCAGAGGGATTTCTTGTTTATGCAGTTGATGTGTTGAAAACTAGCCCAAACCTGGCTGATTTGCCAGTGGTTAGTGAATTTGCGGACGTTTTCCCTGATGAGATTCCAGGATTATCTCCGTATCGTGAGATTGACTTCAACATCGAACTGATGCCAGGAACTGCACCGATTTCGAAAGCACCTTATCGAATGGCACCAGTTGAATTGAAAGAATTGAAGGAACAGTTAGAAGATTTACTGGCCAAGGGATACATTCGACCCAGTTTTTCTCCTTGGGGAGCTCCAGTATTGTTTGTCAGAAAGAAAGACGGTTCAATGAGATTATGTATTGACTACCGGCAACTGAACAAGGCTACGGTAAAGAACAAATACCCTTTGCCTCGTATTGATGATTTATTTGATCAGTTGCAAGGTTCTTCTGTGTATTCCAAGATCGATCTGAGATCTGGATACCATCAGCTGAGAGTTAGGGATTCTGATATTCCTAAGACTGCGTTCAGAACCAGGTATGACCATTATGAGTTCATAGTTATGCCGTTTGGTTTGACGAATGCTCCAGCTGTGTTTATGGCTTTGATGAACCGTGTATTTCAGAAGTATCTCGATGATTTCGTGATTATCTTTATTGATGATATTCTGATATATTCAAAGAATCTGATTGATCATGCTGAACATCTGAGAACAGTATTGAAAACTTTACGAGCCGAGAAACTGTATGCTAAACTGTCGAAATATGAGTTTTGGCTGAAACAGGTTGTCTTTCTTGGACATATTATATCTGGAAACGGTATTTCGGTGGATCCAAGCAAAGTCGAAGCAGTGATCAGTTGGTCAAGACCAACATCTGTTCCTGAAATCCGGAGTTTCATGGGTTTGGCTGGGTATTATCGACGATTCATTAAAGATTTTTCCAGTATTGCAAAGCCGATTACTCAGTTGACTCAGAAGAATACTTCATTTGTCTGGTCTGATGCTTGTAAATCCAGTTTTCTGGAGTTGAAGAAACAATTGACCAGTGCACCAGTCTTGACGATCCCTTCAGGTACTGGTGGTTTCACTGTTTATTGTGATGCATCTCACCGAGGTTTAGGTTGTGTTTTAATGCAACGAGGTCATGTGATTGCTTATGCCTCGAGACAATTGAAGCTTCACGAAACCAGATATCCGATTCATGATCTTGAATTGGCCGCCATTGTATTTTCTTTGAAGATTTGGCGACATTATCTGTACGGGGAACAGTTTGAAATCTATTCTAATCACAAGAGTCTGAAATATCTATTTTCACAGTAAGAACTGAATATGAGACAGCGACGATGGCTTGATTTGCTGAAAGACTTTGACTGCGAGATTAAATATTATCCAGGAAAATCGAATGCAGCAGCTGATGCATTTAGTCGAAAGGTATGTTCTTTATCCTTATCGACGATTGGTGTATCGAATTTGATTGAAAATTGCTGTTTATCTGGATTAGTATTTGATACAAATTATCAGCCTCTTCGACTCTATCAAATGCAAGTTGAACCAGCTTTATTGGTAAGAATTCGAGATGCTCAGAAACTTGATCAGAATGTGCAGAACTCGATTGAGAAAGTTCGATCAGGGCATGTATCTGAATATCGGGTTCAAGATGATCTTCTATACGTTCACAATCGCCTTGTAGTGCATGATATTTCTGATGTACGTCAACAACTACTCAAAGAGGCGCATTGTAGTCGTTACAGTATTCATCCTGGTGGTAGGAAGATGTATAATGATCTGAAAGCTCATTATTGGTGGAAGCAAATGAAGACTGATATCACTGATTTTGTAGCTCGATGTTTGAATTGCCAACAGGTGAAGGCTGAGAGGAAGAGACCGCCTGGTTTGTTACAGAATTTGTCTGTACCTGAATGGAAATGGGATCATATTTCCATGGACTTTGTGATTAGATTACCTCGATCTTCTAGAGGTTGTGATGCTATCTGGGTGATTATTGACAGATTAACGAAATCAGCGTGTTTTATTCCATATCGTATGACGTATAGACACAACCAGATGGCAGAAATTTATGTCCGTGAAGTTGTCAAATTGCACGGAGTGCCGAAATCTATTGTATCAGATCGTGATCCTCGATTCACATCACATTTCTGGCATAGTTTGCAGAACGCTTTGGGTACTCAGTTACATTTGAGCACAGCTTATCATCCACAGACTGACGGACAGTCTGAGCGTACTATTCATACATTGGAGGACATGTTGAGAGCTTTAGTGCTTGATTTTGGCACTAGTTGGCAAGAATCACTACCTCTTTGTGAATTCTCGTACAACAACAGCTATCAATCGAGTATAGGAATGGCTCCTTTTGAAGCTTTATACGGAAGAAAATGTCGATCTCCTTTGTATTGGGATGATATTTCTGAAGTACCTGATACTGGTCCTGATATGATACGTGATATGAATGACCAGGTGAAGCTTATTCAGAAACGAATAAAGACATCTCAAGATAGACAGACGAAATATGCCAACATTCGACGTCGACCTTTGTCTTTTGAACAGGGGGATCGTGTCTTTTTGAAGATTTCTCCGTTCAGAGGCACCGTATGATTTGGCAAGCGAGGGAAATTGTCTCCACGCTACATCGGTCCTTATGAAATTCTGGAGAAAATAGGCAATTTCGCCTATCGATTAGCTCTTCCTCCATCGTTATCTGGAATACATGATGTCTTTCATGTATCGATGCTTCGTAAATATCTTGCTGATGAATCTCATGTGCTTCAATCTGATGAGGCTGAACTCGACGAGACCTTGAGTTATTTCGAAAAGCCAATTCAGATTCTTGATCGAAAAGAGAAGCAACTACGAACGAAGAATATTCCACTTGTGAAAGTCCAATGGAGTCGTCATGGTATTGAAGAAGCGACTTGGGAGACTGAATCTGATATGAAGCAAAGATTTCCAGAGATGTTTCATTGATGTGAGTCTTCTTTAGTTTTCTGTTATCTGATATTTGATATATGATTTGTTGATATTACTTCAGATTTCGAGGACGAAATCGTGTCTTAGTGGGGGAGAATTGTAACGCCCAGAATTATTTAATTTTAATCCGAGAATATTTAATTTGGGAATATTTAGAGTTTTGATTTAAATTCTAATATTCTTAAATTATTTAGGATTGAAATTGAATAAATTGAGAATTTGAGGACTGAATTGTAATTATTGCATAGTTGAGGGGCTAAAGTGCAAAATCTTATATTTGGACGGGACACTTGCTAGCCTTGAAATTGTTCACGTGTAATACAAAATTTTCATCAGATTTCCATGTCAAGAAACCGAGAGCAAGAAACAGAGACTTTGCCAAGCTTTTTCCTTCATCTTTCAATTGCGATATCTTTTTCTACGGTGATCCGATTTCGATTCCGAAAGATGTTCTGGAATCCTCGCAAGATGACCTTTGATTTGATTTTAGTTTCTTCTTTGATTATCAAGGTTTGAGAAGTCGAATTTGACAGAGATCAGATGTTGATATAAAAGTGTGGTTGTTAACCTTCTACCTTTGATAATCTTGAAGTTGAGTTGAAGATTGATTTGTATATCATGTTCTTATGAATTCCAGCTATGATTCAATTGAATAACTATTGATATGTTGAGGATTATGCTGGTTTTGAATTGTATATAGCTAATGTTGTTCTTGATATGTTCGGAATCACCGAGTTTATATCGATATGCCGTTGAACTATTGATTTGAAGTGATTTGCTATTGTTTTTGGATTCCGAAGTTGCTGAACTAATAGCTGATGTTTCCTTGATTGTTATGCTATCGTTTCAGTGCTTGAACAGGACATTTCAATTCATTGATCTTAACTTCGAAATCGATAGAAGAAGGAACAAGGTTTGAGACTATTCTACATTCAAGTTGTATGGTTTTGAGCAGAATTGAGTCAAGGCTTATATTGGTCATCTTGTACAACTTTGAACAGTTAGAAGACATCCTACACTTCACATTTGAAAGGTAAAAGTGGACTATTATTTGATTGGGATTACAACTCGAGATGGTTTGTATCGAGTTCCCCTAAATCACATACTTGTTTGATTATTTGCTCTTATGTGTTTTACTTTGAGTTATTGAATAAGTGTTGATATAATGAATGCCTTGATGATGATATATAAGTTGCATTCATCTTGAAGACTTATTCCTTGATTTTGAAATGAACGGAAACGTTCGAATAGACGATTTGAGGAATTGTATATGTATGGCCTGGGTGGTTGTTTTAGCCTAGCGTCTGATTTGCATATATGATTGCTTCGAAGTGTAGAGAAGAAAGATAAGTAACCCCACCTCGATCGGGAGAGTCGGTGGATTAGTTATGATATCTACTTCTCGGGATCCCAATTGACGAGATAAGAGATGAACCTTGTTTTAATAAGAGATGAACCTTGTTTTAAAACATGCATCGTATTTACTTTTATATCATGAGTTTGATATATGATTTGTATTGCATGTTTAGTTGCTTTTACTGGGAAATATATTTCTCACCGGAGTTATCCGGCTATTTGTTGTGTTGTATGTGTCATGACGATAGGCGGAAGTGGATCCGGGCAAAAGCGGAATTGAAGAACAAGAGATGAGAGATTAGCGTGATGATCCGGTATAGAAATGAAGTTGCTGTCTTATATGTTTAGAATAAGAGTTGAGGCTTTGAATTAGTAGACTTGAACTTTAGTTAAAGTGTTGATAGTTGATCTTGTAAACATACACTTGAAATGGATGTTCTACTCTTGCTTTGAGTTGTTAATGTATATATATGTTGTTGACTTGATATGATTTCTATACCATGATGATGCTTTTGGGAGTTGATACAACATGTTTAGAACTTGATTCTTACTTTGTGCATGTTTTAGTAGATCAAAGGTTCAAGTTTGACAGCAAGTTTTAGACCTGGTTTTGAGCTGCGTTTTGTGGGCAGGAAACTGCCCAGGGCCACGCCCGAGCTGCAGAAAACAGCATCCCGAGCACAGCCAGGGCAATTGGCTACTGTTTTGACACCAACAGGGTGCGCCCGAGCAGCGCATTTCAGCCGCTCGAGCGCAGCCCATTAAAAAAAAAATTCCAGCTTTGAATGCTTGGTGTTTGCTTATCTTTTATTCATGATCTTGGATTAATTTTGTGAATTTGAGAGATTCAGAACCGGGTCGTCACATGCTTATGATCGATTTGTATTGAAGATTCTTGCCATTGTTCTATGTTTTGACAGCAAAGTGTGTTCTGAACTTTTTCTTGAAATCATGCTCACTCGATCGGCGATTTTTGTCGGATCGAGGGAGGCCTGTTGTTATGGGCTAAAACGAGAAAAATTCATGCTCGCTCGATCGGCGATTTTTGCCGGATCGAGCGAGGCTTTGGTGTGCAGACCCGAGAGTATTAATTCATAGCTCGCTCGATCGGCTAACTTTGCCGGATCGAGCGAGGCTCTGGAAAGTTTTTTTTAAAAAAAAATATTACCTCTTGGTTTGTATTATTTTCTATTATTGATTAATTGTTTTATTAATCATTAATTGCCCTAAGACGAGATTAGTAACCCGAGGTCCTCACAGTTATACTATAGTGTTATTGTATTGTAAATTTAGTTATACCATAGTGTAATCCTAGTGTAATTTTAGTTATACTATAGTGTAATTCTAGTGTTATTTTAGTTATACTATAGTGTTATTGTAGTGTAAATTTAGTTACACATAGTGTAAACCTAGTGTAATTTTAGTTATACTATAATGTAATTCTAGTGCTATTTTAGTTATACTATAGTGTTATAATAGTGTAAATTTAGTTATACTATAGTTTTATTGTAGTGTAAATTTAGTTTTACTATAGCATAATCCTAGTGTTATTTAAGTTATACTATAGTGTAATTCTAGTGTTATTTTAGTTATACTATAGTGTTATTGTAGTGTAAATTTAGTTATACGATAGTGTAATGCTAGTGTTATTTTAGTTATACTATAGTATAATCCTAGTGTAATTTTAGTTATACTATAGTGTAATTCTATTGTTATTTTAGTTATACTATAGTGTTATTATAGTGTAAATTTAGTTACACTATAGGGTAATCTTAGTGTAATTTTAGTTATAATATAGTGTAATGCTAATGTTATTTTAGTTATACTATAGTGTTATTGTAGTGTAAATTTAGTTATAATAGAGTGTAATCCTAGGGTAATTTTAGTTATACTATAGTGTAATGCTAGTGTTATTTTAGTTATATTATAGTGATATTGTAGTGTAAATTTAGTTATACTATAGTGTAAACCTAGTGTAATTTTAGTTATATAATGTTATTGTAGTGTAAATTTAGTTATACTATAGTGTAAACCTAGTGTAATTTTAGTTATACTATAGTGTAAGGCTAGTGTTATTTTAGTTATACTATAGTGTTATTGTAGAGTAAATTTAGTTACACTATAGTGTAAACCTAGTGTAATTTTAGTTATACTAAAGTGTAATTCTAGTGTTATTTTAGTTATACTATAATGTTATTGTAGTGTAAATTTAGTTATACTATAGTGTAAACCTAGTGTAATTTTAGTTATACTATAGTGTAATGCTAGTGTTATTTTAGTTATACTATAGTTTTATTGTAGTGTAAATTTAGTTATACTATAGTGTAATCCTAGTGTAATTTTAGTTATACTATAGGGTAATTCTATTGTTATTTTAGTTATACTATATTGTTATTGTAGTGTAAATTTAGTTATACTATAGTGTAATGCTAGTGTTATTTTAGTTATACTATAGTGTAATCCTAGTGTAATTTTAGTTATACTATAGTTTAATTCTAGTGTTATTTTAGTTATACTATAGTGTTATTGTAATGTAAATTTAGTTACACTATAGTGTAGACTTAGTGTAATTTTAGTTATACTATATTGTAATGCTAGTGTTATTTTAGTTATACTATAGTGTTATTGTAGTGTAAATTTTGTTATAATAGAGTGTAATCCTAGTGTAATTTTAGTTATACTATAGTGTAATGCTATGTTATTTTAGTTATACTATAGTGTAAACCTAGTGTAATTTTTGTTATACCATAGTGTAATTCTAGTGTTATTTTAGTTATACTATAGTGTTATTGTAGTGTAAATTTAGATACACTATAGTGTAAACCTAGTGTAATTTTAGTTATACTATAGTGTAATGCTAGTGTTATTTTAGTTATACTATAATGTTATTGTAGTGTAAATTTAGTTATACTATAGTGTAATCCTAGTGTTATTTTAGTCATACTAAAGTGTTATTGTAGTGTAAATTTAGTTATACTATAGTGTAATCCTAGTATAATTTTAGATATACTATAGTCTAATGCTAGTGTTATTTTATTTATACTATAGTGTTATTGTAGTGTAAATTTAGTTATACTATAGTGTAAACCAAGTGTAATTTTAGTTATACTATAGTATAAACCTAGTGTAATTTTAGTTATAATATAGTGTTATTGTAGTGTAAATTTAGTTATACTATAGTGTAATCCTAGTGTAATTTTAGTTATACTATAGTGTAATTCTAGTGTTATTTTAGTTATACTATAGTGTTATTGTAGTGTAAATTTAGTTACATGTAAATTTAGTTACACTAAAGTGTAAACCTAGTGTAATTTTAGTTATGCTATAATGTAATTCTAGTTTTATTTTAGTTATACTATAGTGTTATGGTAGTGTAAATTTAGTTACACTATAGTGTAAAATTAGTGTAATTTTAGTTATACTATAGTGTAATGCTAGTATTATTTTAGTTATACTATAGTGTTATTGTAGTGTAAATTTAATTTTACTATAATGTAATCCTAGTGTTATTTTAGTTATACTATAGTGTAATTCTAGTGTTATTTTAGTTATACTATAGTGTAATTGTAGTGTAAATTTAGTTATACGATAGTGTAATGCTAGTGTTATTTTAATTATACTATAGTATAATTCTAATGTTATTTTAGTTATACTATAGTGTTATTGTAGTTTAAATTTAGTTATACTATAGTGTAAACCTAGTGTAATTTTAGTTATACTATAATGTAATTCTAGTGTTATTTTAGTTATACTATAGTGTTATTGTAGTGTAAATTTAGTTATACTATAGTGTAAACCTAGTGTAATTTTAGTTATACTATAGTGTAAAGTTAGTGTTATTTTAGTTATACTATAGTTTTATTGTAGTGTAAATTTAGTTTTACTATAGCGTAATCCTAGTGTAATTTTAGTTATACTATAGTGTTATTGTAGTGTAAATTTTGTTATACGATAGTGTAATACTAGTGTTATTTTAGTTATACTATAGTATAATCCTAGTGTAATTTTAGTTATACTATAGTGTAATTCTATTGTTATTTTAGTTATACTATAGTGTTATTATAGTGTAAATTTAGTTACATTATAGTGTAAACTTAGTGTAATTTTTGTTATACTATAGTGTAATGCTAATGTTATTTTAGTTATACTATAGTGTTATTGTAGTGTAAATTTAGTTATACTATAGTGTAATCCTAGTGTTATTTTAGTAATACTATAGTGTTATTGTAGTGTAAATTAAGTTATATTATAGTGTAATCCTAGTGTTATTTTAGTTATACTATAGTGTTATTGTAGTGTAAATTTAGTTATACTATAGTGTAATCCTATTGTAATTTTAGTTATACTATAGTCTAATGCTAGTGTTATTTTAGTTATACTATAGTGTTATTGTAGTGTAAATTTAGTTATACTATAGTGAAATCCTAGTGTTATTTTAGTTATACTATAATGTAATTGTAGTGTAAATTTAGTTATACGATAGTGTAATTCTAGTGTAATTTTAGTTATACTATAGTCTAATGCTAGTGTTATTTTAGTTATACTATAGTGTTATTGTAGTGTAAATTTAGTTATACTATAGTTTAAACCTAGTGTAATTTTAGTTATACTATAGTGTAATGCTAGTGTTATTTTAGTTATACTATAGTGTAAACCTAGTGTAATTTTAGTTATACTATAGTGTAATGCTAATGTTATTTTAGTTATAATATATTGTAATTCTAGTGTTATTTTAGTTATACTATAGTGTTATTGTTGTGTAAATTTAGTTACACTATAGTGTAAACCTAGTGTAATTTTAGTTATACTATATTGTAATTCTAGTGTTGTTTTTGTTATATTATAGTGTTATTGTAGTGTAAATTTAGTTATAGTATAGTTTAAACCTATAGTGTAATTTTAGTTATACTATATTGTAATGCTAGTGTTATTTTAGTTATACTATAGTGTTATTATAGTATAAATTTAGTTATACTATAGTGTAAACCTAGTGTAATTTTAGTTATACTCTAGTGTAATGCTAGTGTTATTTTAGTTATACTATAGTGTTATTGTAGTCTAAATTTAGTAAAACTATAGTGTAAACCTAGTGTAATTTTAGTTATACTATAGTGTAATGCTATTTTTATTTTAGTTATACTATAGTGTTATTGTAGTATAAATTTAGTTATACTATAGTTAATCCAAGTGTAATTTTAGTTATACTATACTGTAATGCTAGTGTTATTTTGCATATATTATAGTGTTATTGTAGTGTAAATTTAGTTATACTATAGTGCAAAACCTAGTGTAATTTTAGTTATATTATAGTGTAATGCTAGTCTTATTTTAGTTATACTATAGTGTTATTGTAGTGTAAATTTAGTTATACTATAGTGTAAACCTAGTGTAATTTTAGTTATACTATAGTGTAATGTTAGTGTTATTTTAGTTATACTATAGTTTTATTGTAGTGTAAAATTAGTTATACTATAGTGTAATACTAGTGTAATTTTATTTATACTATAGTCTAACGCAGGTGTTATTTTAATTATACTATAGTGTTATTGTAGTGTAAATTTAGTTCTACTATAGTGTAATCCTAGTGTTATTTTAGTTATACTATAATGTAATTGTAGTGTAAATTTAGTTATACGATAGTGTAATTCTAGTGTAATTTTAGTTATACTATAGTCTAATGCTAGTGTTATTTTAGTTATACTATAGTGTTATTGTAGTGTAAATTTAGTTATACTATAGTTTAAACCTAGTGTAATTTTAGTTATACTATAGTGTAACGCTAGTGTTATTTTAGTTATACTATATTATAAACCTATTGTAATTTTAGTTATACTATAGTGTAATGCTAATGTTATTTTAGTTATTTAAACCTAGTGTAATTTTAGTTATACTATAGTGTAACGCTAGTGCTATTTTAGTTATACTATATTGTAAACCTAGTGTAATTTTAGTTATACTATAGTGTAATGCTAATGTTATTTTAGTTATACTATAGTGTAATTCTAGTGTTATTTTAGTTATACTATAGTGTTATTTTTGTGTAAATTTAGTTACACTATAGTTTAAACCTAGTGTAATTTTAGTTATACTATATTGTATTTCTAGTGTTGTTTTAGTTATACTGTAGTGTTATTGTAGTGTAAATTTAGTTATACTATAGTTTAAACCTATAGTGTAATTTTAGTTATACTATATTGTAATGCTAGTGTTATTTTAGTTATACTATAGTGTTATTATAGTGTAAATTTAGTTATACTAGTATTTCACCCGTGCGATGCACGGACTATATATCATGTATAATATGGTTAAATTGGATAATATTAAAATTTTGAATGTGAAATTAAAATGTAAATAAATTAATTCTACAATAAGTAATAAGACTAATGTTAAAAAAATACTTTTAAAAACTAAAAAAAAACTTTTTACACAACGCGATATTATTTTGTATAATTAATGGTAAAAAATAGTATGATTGAACATTTGAACGAACATAGATATAACATAAAAATAAATCACAAAAATATTATGCACACATCAACATCTTAAAAATATGATTCCATCGTTTGAGATCTTATTTGTTTTGATATAGAGGTAGATCTTAACAACGTACTAACCATAGTTTCAGCGCTCAATGCTAGTCTAGAGGGTTTAGTTCACTAATAACATTAAACAAATATGTCATTAATTTGATTTGCAATTGATTGGTGGCTTTTTTTTATTGAAGTTGATCATGTTAAATAATATATTTTGCTCGTAAACTATATTTATACATTAAGTTTATTCAAACCAATGTTGGAAATGCTCAGTCAGTTTTGTTAAATTTTAAAATTTTTAAATGTGTGCAGAAAAATCAATATTGTTTTTTTTGAATTTTAGAGGTGGAATTTTCAATTTGTTGGAAAGAAAATATTATATATGTATAAATATATGAAATTATTAAGTGTGATTTTTTTTCGAATCTTAAAATATGTTTTTAAATTTTTTTGAAAATCAGTGATCACATACGAAATGCTGAAATCTTGGTTAAGATTTATACATACATGGTAAATCAACAACATTGTGTAATCTATATATACATGGATATTTAATATTAATTAGATATTTTAAATGTTTTATTGATATTATGATATATATATATATATTGTATATAGATATATTTATATTATGTATTTTTTAGGATTGCTTTTTTTACATTAGACCCATTATCTAATCTATATATCCATGTATATTTAACATTTATCGGGTATTTTAAATTTTTATTGATATTATGATGCATATGTATATAAATATATTCACAAATATATGATAAATTAGCAATATTATGTATATATATTTTTAAAGTGCACTTTAATTCTAATTATAAGTGTGTTCAAATTGAAAATATTATATATTTCTCATACATGTTGAATTGGAATTGTTTATAAATATTTTTTGTAATTTAAAATGAATATATATGTATATAAATATATTTCAATATTATATAATTTTTAATTTTGTATAGAAATATTGCGATTAGACGATGAATTGTTGATGCTTTAGAAAGAAAATATCACGAAACGATATTTATGTATATAAATTTATGCAAATATTACGGAATTATATTTATATTTAATAATAATATTTCTAGATCTTAAAGGTGTATGTATATAAATTATATTACGGAATTGTGTATATATATCCATATAAATGTATATGTATAAATTTATATTAAACATTTTTCGAATCTTAGATTGGATTTTTAAAAAATCTGATGTTTTAAATATTTTGGAAAGCAAATATTATGAATTGGAATGTTGAAATCCTGAAATATTATAAATATTCATGTGTAATTTTAAATGAATATATATTTATATAAATAGATGCAAATATTATATAATTTTTAATTACATGAATATTGCGATTAAATTTAGAAATAAAATTGTTTGTAAATAATCCTCCGTAATCCAAATATGTCAAATATGAAGTAATTGAATTAATAATTTGAAAAAAATATATAATTTTTTATAACAATTTATTTTTCCGATTTTGTTCACAAAATTTTTGTTTTTAGAAACAAATTTTTTTGGCGAAATTTTACTGAAAAATGACAAATTTGTTTATATATATAATATAGATGTATTTTCATGATTTGAAAAGTAAATAAATATTAAAAAGGGAATGATAAAATCAAAGAATAATTGAAGTAATCATGTGTAATTTTACATGTATATATATGTATATAAATAGATGTAAATATTATGAAATTTTTAATTACATGAATATTATGATTTAATTATGAATTTTTTTATTTTTGTTTTTAGCACCACATTTTTGACAGGATTTTGCCAAAAAATGACAAAAAATCAATATATATATATGTTTGTGTGTGTGTTTAATTATATAAATATTGTGATTTAATTCCGTAATCAAAATATTAATAAATGATTTATATTATTGTTAAAACTATAAGTTATTCTATATTTTTCTTAATTTTTAGATTTTGTTGTATTTAAGAAGGGTCGAGAAGTTAGTAATGATTTTGTATAGTTTTAATTAAAGTACTGATTGTGCATGCTTTTAATTTGTAGTTATAGATAGTGATTTTGTAAAGTTTTAATTACGGTTGTGATTTCATATATTTTTTTTAATACAAAATTAAGAATTCAAATATTATGCAATTTTTAATTACGTAATATTGTGATTAAGTTTGAAATTTAAATTTTTTAAAAATCATCTATAATCAAAATATGTTAAATATAAAATAATTAGTTTAATACTTTGAAAAGGTATGATTTTTTAAAATAATTTTTTCCCTTTTTCTTCAGAAAATTTTCATTTACGAATCTTAGGTTGGATTTTATTTAAATGTTTATTTATGATTTTTAAAATTTTTTAAAGGCGATATTATCAAAAGAATGCTAAAATTAGAGAATTTAGTTATTTAGTACATTTTTTATCCTAATTTCCTTTTAATATTTAAAATGAATAAAATTATTTATATTTATATTTATATATATATAATTAATCAAATTTGAACCTAATAAATATGGTAAAATTGCAAAGGAATAAAAATTCTTACTAATATATATTTAGTTTAAGCATTATATATATATACATACATAGAGTTCTTTTATGGTGCCCAACTCATATGCCCAACTCCATGCCCACCATGTACAATATGTGATAAGTCAACTCATCAATTGTGTTGGTCAACTCACATATTGTACATGGTGGGCATGGAGTTGGGCATATAGAGTTGGGCACAATAAAAGAACTTTACATACATATATATATATATATAAATGATATTGTGAGCAACTATCGTGAGCACCTGCTGATGTGACATCATGCACATTTAATAAATGAATGACACGTCAGCAGGTGCTCACATGGGTGCTCACGGTTGTTGCTCATAATATCATTTATATATATATATATATATATATATATATATGTTGGGATCGGTTCAGAGGGTAGAGGGGGGGTGAATACACTCTGAAACTTTTCTTCTTTCATTTCAAAATGATCAAGTGAAGTTTAGTTCACTTAATCTGTTTTCTCAACTTCTAAAACGGTTTGAACAACTTAAATAGTGCGGAAATAGTTCAGAGGTTTTAGTGATGCAAAGTTTATAACACAATGTATGAGCAATATGTAAGATAAATAGCAGTAAAGACTGAGGCACGATTTATGAAAGTTCGAAGGCTTAATCCTTCTACGTCTCCCCTTCTTCCACTTAGGAAGGAATTCACTAAAAGACTTTGGTTATTACAACGTCTTGCAATACACCCACTTCAGACTTAGGACTTATCCAATGCCTAATCCGAAACTCCTAGATTTACACAGATAAGATTCTCAGTTCTTATCAGACTGGTGGAAGCTTTCAGAGTAGCTTCAAGTCTCTTCAATAATGAGTACAGTCCGGTTGAGCTTCTCAAACTGCAGAGCGGTCGAGAGGCTTGGAAACCCTAGGATGATCCTTGAAGATCAGATATGTAAACTGTAGGCAAGGGTTTATTTGAGCAGCAAGTGAATGATCTTGTAAGTGTGCTCAAGTATTGCTTCAGTATATCAGATGAGGACTTCTGATAGTATTCAAGTGATTGAGTTGATTGAGATTTTTCGAGTTGCTTATCTTCTCTGCTACTTCTTGAGCAATCTTCCCTTTATATAGGTCAACCATCAACGTCTTTATTTTGAATGTTCTGATGCTGCATTGAATGCACATTTAATGCTTCATAAATGCGTTGATGATTCTGTATGAAGATCGTACACTTCTTTAGATGCAGACAACTTCCAGAGTCCAAAACTGGTATAAACGGTCGAATGCTTTATCTGTAGCCATTCTGCGTTTTTGCCATTTTAGTGCAACCTGTTGTCTCGATGCAAGAGTCAACAGATCTTCTGATACGCCGGTTCTGCTTTTAATAAAAGATCTTGCAAAGAACGTCTTGTCTCAAGTATTTGTCTTGAGATATCTTGATAAGCAGTTGACTTTCTTCCGGTAGAGAAATTTATCCTCTGCTGGTTTGAATAACCAGTCGATAGGCTTGTGACTGCAACCGGTCGAGAGACAAAGGCGGTTGACAAGCTTCCGGTAGATAACTTGAAGGGTTTAGGCGGTTGCGGTAGGAGTTGTAGTAGATTCCTGAAATACAAAGGATTGGCAGCACATTCCTATACAATGAGTTGTTGTTTGTTATCACCAAAATGTCGGATTCAACAATTTCCCCCTTTTTGGTGATGACAAAACTTAAGTGCTCCAAGAACAATATGAAAGCATTAAAATGAACTTCATTGAGAGAATGAATTTCATTAATTACAATAAGCATTCTTATTACACCTACTGAAGAAAAACAAAATGAGATGCAGCTGCGACCTTCCAATAGTGGTACAGTTGGAGATGTAAGAGTCTCGACTGCAGCCAAGATGGTTGGTGGAGTAGCAGGATCAGCACTTGGTTCATCCATTATGAGATCTTCCACAAACTTTTCAGTAGATGGAGACGGTTGAAGTGCTGGGTCAGCATCAGTCACTGGATGTTCTGG
Organism: Henckelia pumila; assembly: GCF_033568475.1. Classification (NCBI taxonomy): domain Eukaryota; kingdom Viridiplantae; phylum Streptophyta; class Magnoliopsida; order Lamiales; family Gesneriaceae; genus Henckelia; species Henckelia pumila. The sequence goes on from NC_133122.1 coordinate 161,755,939, forward strand.
AGGTGCAAGTGATACAATAGTGCTTGGTGTTTCTGTTGTGGGCACTACTGCTTCACTGCTGCAAGGAGCCTCTGTCACAGAGGTGACAGGAATCTCTTTTTCAATCACTTCGAAAGACTCTTGTGGACGACTGGGAGAGGTGTGAGCGATCGTCGCTGGAAATGAGTGAGCAGTCACAGCTGCTTCCGGTTGAATTACTGCTTGGATGGCGGTTGAGGCGGGGTTGACCGATGAATATGCTCCCACAATCGATCCTAGAGCGGATGACTGAAACAGGTCAGCAGTGATGAGACCGGTCAGAATCCCATCTGAAAGAGTAAGAGCAGAGACGTCTTCTTCACCCTGATCTTGGGTAAGAAAAGTCTTCATCATCACCTGTGCTTCCAGTCCATAAGCCTGTAAACAAGCTGCTGAAGCTGTCGTTTTTACGTTGTTAAGAGCTTGGAAGTGCTGAAGTAGTTGAGTGATTTGACGTAGACTATTCTGTAGTCCAGTCAAAATCACAAAGTCATCGGCGGCGGTAGGACTCTTGGATTTGAAGTTCTTGACACGCTCATTAATCAACAGAGATAACAGGCTTCCTCGAAGCTTCAAGTCGATGAGCTGTCTTCTTCCCAGAGCCTCCACGATGTCTTTAGTGTCAGCAAAAAGAAGCATCTTTTGCTCAATAACATTCAGAGCTTTCCACGTAGGAAATATTTGAGCAAGCGTCAGGTGAGTACGGGAATGATGCCATCTGTCAAAGCGTTGTAGGTGACGCTTGACAGTGCGGAGAACGTGAGAGATGATCAAGTTGAGCTCTACAGTAGCTGCTGGTTGAGCCTTAGGTGAGTAGATCATCACACCTTTCCCTTTGTCCTTGGGATCAGCGAGAGTGACCTTTGGAGTTGATGAGACACCTTCCCTGATTATCACACCCTTGGTAGGACGTGGAGCAGTAGTAGCAGCAGTGGTAGTAGTCTCAACCGTTGGCAGAATTGGTGTTGGAACGGTAGGAGCAAGTCCAGAAAGAGACTTTAACTTCTTGTGCTGCCTCTTCTTCTCGCCTGCAGGCGTGGATGACACAGCTGCTTTGGAGACAGAAGGAGATGACTTGCTGAAGGCTTGAATCAGTGGAACGTTCTCACGTGATTCGTCTTCATAGTCAGACTCTATGATAAGTTGACGCTTGGCAGATTTCTTGGTATGGGCTGGTTTGGCCGCTACCGGAACTGTTGAAAGTGGTTGAGTGACAGCAACGACACTTGCGGTTGAAGGCAGAATGTCGACCGCAATCTCTTTATTGTTCAGAAATTTGAAGATTGTAGACTTGTTGAGCCATTTGGTGGGATGCAGAGGCTCAGTCTTGGAGAAGTCTACTCCAAGGACGCTCAAGATGTGGCAAATTTGCAGAGCAAATCCCTCGGATTGCCCTTTTCCCCTGATCATTTCACATAAGGTAGTGAACAATATGTCTGACCAGTTGATGTTGATTTTGGAGGCGATACAAGCCATGTATTGGAATTTCTCCATCGTCACCTTGTCGTATGATCCAGCCTTGGCAAGAAGATTCTTGGCCACGATGTTGGTCAATAGCCTGAATGGAGCTTTAAGAGATGTCTTCTGAGCCGGCAGTTTGATCGGAGTATCAGTGGTTGAGAACTCCTTCAACCAGTATGAGCAGTTACCATCGGGAAGATCCGCGCATTTTGTCAAACCCCTGGAGGGCAGATCAAATGTGCTGGCAAAGAACTTTTGATTGAAGGAGTAGGACTCTGTCCGGATCAAGCATTTGACAGTCTCATGCTCGATTTGAGCGGTTGCAAAGAACTCCTTCAATACAGGTAGATCGCAGATGGCGCTGCTTTCCAGAAATTTCTTTAGTCCAGAGCTTCAAGCATGGTGAAGACCTCAGTGATTCCTGCATTATTTGCCTCAATAACGGAATCAAAGTTGATTGCAAGGCAAGTCTTCTGGATCGACATGATAGCTGTAGATAAGAACTCGAGCAAAGAGTAAGCAAAAGCTTGATAGTAATACGATAGAACTTTTAATGCAATATGAAAGCTTTAGCAATGGTGAAAGGTTGATATACAAGTGTAAAGAAGTATATATAGGAACCTATGGGCCATAGGGTGACGTCATGAAAAGTATTTTTGAAATTCAAAAAGTTTTGAAGAGTATAATCACCGCGCCCAATTAATGTCATTTGGTTCAAAGCACAAAGCTGCTAGTACGGAGCCTGTCAGAGACTAGCTAAAGGCGGATGATATGCCAATATTTATGGCAATGTAACAGCTAAGCTATTAACGTCATACTAGCAATCATTCCCCCTAAAAACATGCATACTAACTTAGATCTACTAAGCCAAGAATATTTCGAAAATATGAAAACTTAGCATCCGGTAAAGGCTTGGTGAATATGTCTGCTGCTTGCTGATCGGTAGAGATGTATTCCAGCCTGATTTCCTTATTTAAGACATGATCTCGGATAAAGTGATGCCTGACATCAATGTGCTTTGTCCTAGAGTGCATCACTTGATTGTGAGTGATGGCTATGGCACTTGTATTGTCACAGTAGATTGGAGCTTCACTCGGCCGAATTCCATAATCATTAAGCTGCTATTGAATCCAGAGTATTTGAGCACAACAGCTGCCAGCAGCAAGGTATTCTGCTTCGGCGGTCAAGGTAGCAATTGATGTCTGCTTCTTACTTGACCACGAAATTAGTCTATCTCCAAGGAATTGACATGTGCCACTTGTACTTTTGCGATCAATTCTACAACCTGCATAATCTGCATCTGAATAGCCAATAAGATTAAGATTTGAATCTTTGGGATACCAAAGACCCACATTAGTAGTTCCTTTAATATATTTAATTATTCGTTTGGCGGCAATGAAATGAGATTGCTTAGGTGCTGCTTGAAATCTAGCACATAAATAAACTGAATACATGATATCCGGTCGACTGGCAGTCAAATAAAGCAATGAGCCAATAAGGCCTCGATACATTGTTACCTCGACCGGGATCCCCCCTTCATCTTTATCAAGCTTGATTGATGTACTCATGGGGGTAGATACAGTTGAGCACTGTTCCATTCCAAACTTCTTTACCAATTCCTTGGCATACTTGGATTGATTGATAAATATTCCAGTTTCAAGTTGCTTCACTTGCAGTCCAAGAAAGAAGTTTAGCTCGCCCATCATGCTCATTTCAAATTTCTCCTGCATCATCTTAGAGAACTTTGAGCACAACTTGGGGTTAGTTGACCCAAATATAATGTCATCAACATAAATTTGTACTAGTAACACATGATCACCTTTTACAAATTTAAACAAGGTCTTATCGACCGTTCCAATTTGGAAATCATGTTCCAGTAAAAATTTTAGTAATGTATCATACCATGCACGCGGTGCTTGTTTTAATCCATAGAGGGCTTTGTCAAGTTTATAGATATATTGAGGATGAGTAGGATTGACAAAACCTGGTGGTTGTTCAACGTACACCTCTTCTTGAAGTAGACCATTGAGGAATGCAGACTTGACATCCATTTGATAAACTTTAAAGTCCTTGAAAGCTGCATAGGCAAGAAAGATGCGGATTGCTTCTAGTCTTGGAACTGGCACGAAGGATTCCTCAAAGTCTATGCCTTCTTCTTGTCTGAATCCTTGGGCAACAAGTCGAGCTTTGTTACGCACAACAGTGCCATGTTCATCGAGCTTGTTACGAAACACCCATCTAGTTCCAATCACATTTTGATTTTCCGGTCGAGGAACTAGATGCCAAACATTGTTGCGGGTGAATTGATTCAACTCTTCTTGCATAGCTTCAATCCAGCTGGCATCTGATAGAGCTTCATCTATCTTCTTGGGCTCTACCTGAGATGTGAAAGCTGCATGCAAGAATTCATTAATTATTTGACCACGTGTTTTTCGAGGAGCAGAAGGGTCATCTATGACCAACCCAGGTGGATGATCTTTGTTCCACCTAAAATAATTCCCTAAAGGGTTGTCATCAATTGGTTGACGAACGTCCTCGTTTACTGGATCATTATTGGCAGGAGGATCGTTATCAACCGGTGGATCCTCTTCTGGCCTTGTTTGATCACACACGGTAGAGGGAACTGGATCATCCTTATTTGGAGGATATGGATCACTGTCACTTTCTTCCTGTAGATTTGTGTTTTCCAGTCTATGACTCAGATCATTTATGCTCCCTTGAGTTTTTTCTATACAAAGAGTAGATTCATCAAAAACAACATGAATGGTTTCCTCGACCGTTAGTGATCTTTGATTGAACACTCGATAAGCTCTGCTAACGGATGAGTAACCAATAAACGTTCCTTCGTCTGCTTTGGCATCGAAGGCTGTCAAATGATTTTTGCCATTGTTGTGGATAAAGAATTTGCACCCAAAATTTTTGAAGTAAGAAATATCAGGTTTTGTTCCATTCCAGATCTCATATGGAGTTTTGTTAAATCGTTTATTAATCATAGATCTGTTTTGAGTATAACAAGCTGTGTTAACTGCTTCTGCCCAAAGCCTTTGAGAAACATTTGAATCAGCAATCATAGTTCTGGCTGCTTCTTTTAAAGTACGGTTCCTTCTTTCAGCCACCCCATTTTGCTGTGGGGATCTAGCAGCTGACAGCTCATGCTTGATTCCCTGATCATCTAGATAAGTCATAAGAGTAGTGTTTAAAAACTCAGTCCCTCTATCACTCCTGATTCTATCTATCACAGTAGATTGTTCATTTTGCAAGCGTTTAAAAAGCTTAATCAGGTGAGGTGCAGTTTGATCTTTTGAGGAGAGAAAGATGACCCAGGTAAATCGAGAAAAGTCATCTAACACAACAAGAGCATATCTCATTCCCCCTATGCTTCTTACTGGTATAGGACCAAATAGGTCCATGTGAAGTAAATCTAAACATTTGGAAGAAGACATACACCCTTTATTTTTAAAGGTTTCTCTCACCTGCTTTCCTAGTTGACAAGCAGGACAAACTTTGTCTTTTATAAAATCTCCTTCAGGCAGACCAGAAACCAAATCATGCTTCCTCAAGTTAGAAATGGACTTAAAATTTAGATGATTTAACCGCTTATGCCACAACCAATGTTTATCATGATGAGCAGTAAGACAAGTAGGTGAAGAAATATGTGAGCAAGACCAGTTTACCTTGTAGGTGTTTAGGTCTCTTACACCGGTCATAAGAGTCTCACCTTTGTCATTTTTGATGATGCAAGTGTGTTTGTGAAACTCGACCGAATGATCATTGTCACATAGTTGACTAATACTTATCAAATTATAGCACAGTTTGTCAACAAGCAACACATCTTTAATAATGATGTTACCATGGATAATCTTACCCTTACCCACGGTTTTACCTTTGGAGTTGTCTCCAAAGCTGATCTTTGGTCCTTTGCACAACACCACTTCTGTTATAAGTTCTGGATTCCCTGTCATGTGCCGTGAGCAACCACTATCTATGTACCAGGTAGTGTCCTTGATAGAAGTGGTCTTCTCGCCCGTTTGAACTTTTAGTACCTGCAAAAAGTGAAGAACTTTTGGTACCCATATCTAGTAGGGTTCAGGTCGGATTAGCCCTTTCGGGACCCACACCTGAAACACCCTTACAGGTTTGCCCGTGTGTGTGTCCAGAAATTTGTGCGGTCGATAAGCAGTAAATGTGTGTGCTTGTGAGGTTGCTGTGTGCTGCTTGCCTTTTTGATCTTTATCAGTTAGCCTGTACCTCTTTTGAACTGGCCTGCAATTAAAGTACTGGTAAGGCTTCTCCTTTGACCATCTTCTCTTAGAGTAGTTAGACTCATTCCATGGCCTTTTGAAATTAGATTGGTTTCCCTTTCTTCTTTCATTAGGTTTTGGTTTGACCCAAGTTCCTCTTTGATTAGAGATCTGGGGATCCACATATCCCAGCCCTCTATGCTTAGAGCTTCGTTCGTTAGATACTTTCTGATTTTTGTCAAAACTGCACTCATCATGTTCATATATCGTGCTGGACCTGACAAATCTTATTTTGTTAAGATTGTCTTTGTCCAGGCTTGACTGAATACAAGATTCCATAGACTGTTCATTTGTTCCAAACCCTAGACCGGTTTTGTCATGTGCCGGTCTTTGGATTTCTTGAATCTTGTCAATGGTTACAGAAGATTTATTCCAAGCCTTAATTATTTCAATTAGTTTTTTGTTCTCAGTCAAGGTTGCTTGGAACACTCTTTTCAAGGTGTCATTCTCAGTAGCCAGCAGACTTAGCTTGACCTTAAGACCATCAAGCTCTTTTCGCTGCATGCAGCTTGATTCGCTTGACTTATCTTTTAGGTCAGCTCTTTCTGCCTTTACCTCCTCGAATTCCTTGGATAATGCTTTGTATTCATTAGCCATTTCGTGTAAAGCAGTAACTAGATCACTGTGAGTAAATTCAGGTGAACCAAAGTCAAATACCTCCTCAGCTTCTTCTTCGATGTCAGCCATGAGGCATTCCACCTTTTCATCTTCGCTGTCATCTGAAGAGCTTCCGGTATCGGGGTTGTCAGAGTCAGATTCAGCCCACTTGCTTTTGCTTTCATCTGCTACTAGAACCCTTTGGTCTCTACCTTTTCTAAACTTCCTCTTGTCCTCCTTGCTCCTTCTTCTTTCGAATACTTGCTTCTGATCATTGCTCTTAGGCTTGGTGCAATCTGCAATGAAATGGCCTGGCTTGCCACAGTTAAAACAAGTAGGACCATCATCTGTATGGTCCGATTTATGATAATTTTTAAATTTAGAATTGTTTTTACGCATAAATCTACCAAATTTCTTGACAAATAGTGTCATGACTTCGTTGCTGATTTGCTCAGCTGATCTCTTTGGAGCTTCTTCGACCGGTGGATGCATCACCGTTGAGGTTAAGGCCTTGGTTGGTTGAGAGTTAGATGGTTCATCCTCTGTCCTCATGTTGAGCTCGAACTCGTAGGCTTTGAGATCTGCAAAGAGATCATGCAGTTCAACCTTGCTTAAGTCTTTTGACTCCCTCATGGCCACTGTCTTGATTTCCCATTCTTTGGGCAAAGCTCTCATAACCTTCACAGCAATTTCACGGTTAGTATAAGTTTTTCCTAAAGCAATAAGGTCACAAATGATACTACTAAACCGTTCATCAAATTCAGACATGGTTTCCCCTGGCTTCATTTTGGCATTGTCATATTTTTGAATGGCCATGGTGAGCTTGTTTTCCTTGGTCTGGTCATTTCCTTCACACAGCTGAGTGAGCTTCTCCCAAATCTCCTTTGCTGTGGAACATGACTTGATTTTGCTGAACATGTTCTTGTCCAGTGTTTTGTATAGGATGTCCCGGGCCACATTGTCAAGATTGGCCTTCTTTTTGTCCTCATTAGTCCACTCAGCTCTTGGTTTCTCAATCATTTGTCCTGCACCATCGGTTAGAGCTGGGTTGACCTTCATGATTTTGATGGGACCGTCTGTTATGACATATAGCATGTCATCGTCCTGTGCTGCAAGATGTGCCTGCATGCGAATTTTCCAGTCATCATAATCTTCTTTAGAAAACATAGGAATTTTGTTGAAAGAAGTCATGATTTTAAAACTTTAGATCAGCAGTTGAGAAAGGAACCCTCTCTGATACCACTTGTTGGGATCGGTTCAGAGGGTAGAGGGGGGGTGAATACACTCTGAAACTTTTCTTCTTCCTTTTCAAAATGATCAAGTGAAGTTTAGTTCACTTAATCTGTTTCTCAACTTCTAAAACGGTTTGAACAACTTAAATAGTGCGGAAATAGTTCAGAGGTTTTAGTGATGCAAAGTTTATAACACAATGTATGAGCAATATGTAAGATAAATAGCAGTAAAGACTGAGACACGATTTATGGAAGTTCGAAGGCTTAATCCTTCTACGTCTCCCCTTCTTTCACTTATGAAGGAATTCACTAGAAGACTTTGGTTATTACAACGTCTTGCAATACACCCACTTCAGACTTAGGACTTATCCAATGCCTAATCCGAAACTCCTAGATTTACACAGATAAGATTCTCAGTTCTTATCAGTCTGGTGGAAGCTTTCAGAGTAGCTTCAAGTCTCTTCAATAATGAGTACAGTCCGGTTGAGCTTCTCAAACTGCAGAGCGGTCGAGAGGCTTGGAAACCCTAGGATGATCCTTGAAGATCAGATATGTAAACTGTAGGCGAGGGTTTATTTGAGCAGCAAGTGAATGATCTTGTAAGTGTGCTCAAGTATTGCTTTAGTATATCAGATGAGGACTTCTGATAGTATTCAAGTGATTGAGTTGATTGAGATTTTTCGAGTTGCTTATCTTCTCTGCTACTTCTTGAGCAATCTTCCCTTTATATAGGTCAACCATCAACGTCTTTATTTTGAATGTTCTGATGCTGCATTGAATGCACATTTAATGCTTCATAAATGCGTTGATGATTCTGTATGAAGATCGTACACTTCTTTAGATGCAGACAACTTCCAGAGTCCAAAACTGGTATAAACGGTCGAATGCTTTATCTGTAGCCATTCTGCGTTTTTGCCATTTTAGTGCAACCTGTTGTCTCGATGCAAGAGTCAACAGATCTTCTGATACGCCGGTTCTGCTTTTAATAAAAGATCTTGCAAAGAACGTCTTGTCTCAAGTATTTGTCTTGAGATATCTTGATAAGCAGTTGACTTTCTTCCGGTAGAGAAATTTATCCTCTGCTGGTTTGAATAACCGGTCGATAGGCTTGTGACTGCAACCGGTCGAGAGACAAAGTCGGTTGACAAGCTTCCGGTAGATAACTTGAAGGGTTTATACGGTTGCGGTAGGAGTTGTAGTAGATTCCTGAAATACAAAGGATTGGCAGCACATTCCTATACAATGAGTTGTTGTTTGTTATCACCAAAATGTCGGATTCAACAATATATATATATATTTATATATATATATATATATATATATAAAATGAATCAAATTTGAACCTAATAAATACGATAAATATTGCAAAGGAATAAAAATTTTATGTTAATAATGTTTTATTTCCAATATTCGTGCTCAGTCTTTCATATTATTAATTATAATATTGCATTCTATTTAAGAAAATTCAATCTCCAAAATTGAAAGACTTTTTAAATTTTAAAATAAAATTAGGTAATTATTTCATTTCGTATATTAAATATTTTATTGTAATTTATTTTAAAAATTCAACGACAAAAATATTAACAATTTTATATATTTTAGCATTTATTTGATAAATACAAATTCATAAAATTAATAAATCTGTATAGAATGATTAAGAAAATTTTAAAATGATAATTTATTTATTATTTTTACTTTTAGTATTTATTTATCTACTTTTTAATGTGTAAATTTTTTAGCAAATAAAAATATTATAAACTATGTAAATTTTAGTCAATTATATCTGTGAAATATCTTTATCTATTATATATATGTATATATATATGGTATGAAAAGATTTGAATGTGTTTCTTTGCATTTGAAATATAAAGAGAAATAAGTAGTGTTTTATTCCTTTTTTAGCTAAAAAATTTTGGCGGGATTTTACTATATTTAGCAAAAACTCAGTTATTATATATATATATACTATAGTGTAAACCTAGTGTAATTTTAGTTATACTCTAGTGTAATGCTAGTGTTATTTTAGTTATACTATAGTGTTATTGTAGTCTAAATTTAGTTAAACTATAGTGTAAACCTAGTGTAATTTTAGTTATACTATAGTGTAATGCTATTTTTATTTTAGTTATACTATAGTGTTATTGTAGTATAAATTTAGTTATACTATAGTTAATCCAAGTGTAATTTTAGTTATACTATAATGTAATGCTAGTGTTATTTTACATATATTATAGTGTTATTGTAGTGTAAATTTAGTTATACTATAGTGTAAACCTAGTGTAATTTTAGTTATACTATAGTGTAATACTAGTCTTATTTTAGTTATACTATAGTGTTATTGTAGTGTAAATTTAGTTATACTATAGTGTAAATCTAGTGTAATTTTAGTTATACTATAGTGTAGTGCTAGTGTTATTTTAGTTATACTATAGTTTTATTGTAGTGTAAAATTAGTTATACTATAGTGTAATCTTAGTGTTATTTTTGTTATACTATAGTGTTATTGCAGTGTAAATTTAGTTATACTATAGTGTAATGCTAGTATTATTTTAGTTATACTATAGTGTAATCCTAGTGTAATTTTAATTATACTATAGTGTAATTCTAGTTTTATTTTAGTTATACTATAGTGTTATTGTAGTGTAAATTTAGTTACACTATAGTGTAAACTTAGTGTAATTTTAGTTATACTATAGTTTAATGCTAGTGTTATTTTAGTTATATTATAGTGTTTTTGTAGTGTATATTTAGTTATAATAGAGTGCAATCCTAGTGTAATTTTAGTTATACTATAGTGTAATGCTAGTGTTATTTTAGTTATACTATAGTGTTATTGTAGCGTAAATTTATGTATCCTATAGTGTAAACCTAGTGTAATTTTAGTTATACTATAGTGTGATGCTAGAGTTATTTTAGTTATACTATAGTGTAAACCTAGTGTAATTTTTGTTATACTATAGTTTAATTCTAGTGTTATTTTAGTTATTCTATAGTGTTATTGTAGTTTAAATTTAGTTACACTATAGTGTAAACCTAGTGTAATTTTAGTTATACTATAGTTTAATGCTAATATTATTTTAGTTATACTATAGTGTAATTGTTGTGTAAATTTAGTTATACTATAGTGTAATCCTAGTGTTATTTTAGTTATACTATAGTGTTATTGTAGTGTAAATTTAGTTATACTATAGTGTAATCCTAGTGTAATTTTAGTTATACTATAGTCTAATGCTAGTGTTATTTTAGTTATACTATAGTGTTATTGTAATGTAAATTTAGTTATACTATAGTCCAATGCAAGTGTTATTTTAGTTATACTATAGTGTTATTGTAGTGTAAATTTAGTTATACTATAGTGTAATCCTAGTGTTATTTTAGTTATACTATAGTGTTATTGTAGTGTAAATTTAGTTATATTATAGTTAATTCAAGTGTAATTTTAGTTATACTATAATGTAATGCTAGTGTTATTTTACTTATATTATAGTGTTATTGTAGTGTAAATTTAGTTATACTATAGTGTAAACCTAGTGTAATTTTAGTTATACTATAGTGTAATGCCAGTGTTATTTTAGTTATAATATAGTGTTATTGTAGTGTAAATTTAGTTATACTATAGTGCAAGCCTATTGTAATTTTAGTTATACTATAGTGTAATGCTAGTGTTATTTTAGTTATATACTATAGTGTAATCCTAGTGTAATTTTAGTTTTATTATAGTGTAATTCTAGTGTTATTTTAGTTATACTATAGTGTTATTCTAGTGTAAATTTAGTTATACTATAGTGTAATCCTAGTGTAATTTTACTTATATTATAGTATAATGCAAGTGTTATTTTAGTTATACTATAGTGTAAACCTAGTGTAATTTTAGTTATACTAT